>NC_089520.1:13702988-13946269 GCF_963924715.1 Thunnus thynnus | reverse complement strand
TTATACTTGGATGTTTTACAGATAATAGCAAATATTCTACAGTTTTACAGAGATTTCTACCAGTATATGGCACCCATGTAAGTCTGGGTCCTCTGTGTTTTAAGATTAACCATTTAGAGAGGCCAGCTGCTCAGCTGTCCTTCCTCGCATGCCACAGTATTAGACCTGGTGACACCTCAGTCCTCTATGCTGGCCTACCCCCCCTCCACCCCCCTCTCTTGTTCTTCGGTCTGCTTCTCCACTCCCCGTCGCCTCTTTGATGAAGGGATTGAGTTTCATGTGTTCTCCTTTTATCCCTGGGCAGTCATAAGCCCAGAGCATAACTCATAAGCTGCCTTCTGATTCTAATCTGCAGCACTTTGCTTCTCACAATGGAACACACAGGCAACAATGACATCAGTCCTGTAGTTGCTCTTTATGGGTCGGACAAAACACATACGTGTGTGGGTTCAACATACAGTAAAGACAAACAGGTGTTGGGTTTGGAAACACAAACTAAGATTAAGAATTTCATACAGTCGGTAAACACCGCTTCTAGCTACTCTGACTTCTACTGAGTGAGTGGAAAGCGGCAGAAAACTCACATTTGCCCCAAAGTGGGCGAGGATAAGGCAAATCCTAAGCTAAGGAGCAATTCCTGAATCACTACCCCCTTTTCCTTGTCTGAATCAAACCTCATCCATCTTAATTCAGAAAAAAACCCAAGGCTGCTACTCTGTCTCAATTTACAGATGAAAAAGCCAATCTCAGAGGTAAACTAAGCAACAGTCTGCATTTCTGAGCCTTGACAGGGTATCTAGATGAGAGAATGTCAGCCAGAATGAGGTGAGATGAGAAACCGCCATCCAAAGTGGAGTAAACTAGCAAGGTAGATGGGGTTGACTGCTTTAAAATCAACGTGTATGGACCAAAGTAGTGGTAAATGTAAATGTAAAGCAGATTCCGGTAGCCAGAACACTTGATCAGCTATCCAAGCATCTAGCAAACTGTCAGTTTCTTAACTACTTGCTAGTAGAGAGACTGATTGGAACCGACAGACAGATGGGGAAAAGGGTGGTAGTGGAGGACGAGGAGGAGGAGAGAGGGGGATAAATAGAGGGGGGCAAGAAGGCGGGGGGGTGAGGGGAGTGGAAGAGGAGGGAAATGGGGGCAAGATGGAGAGCTGGTGAGGAAAAGGGAAAGGGGTCATGTGGAAGGAGGATGGTGTATACTGAAGCAGCTGGGGGACTGAAGTGTGTGTGTGTGGATGCGGGGTTAGTGTGTGTGTAGCCTTTTGAACAGTTTTAATAAGTGCATGTGATGTAGCCTTGCATGATATTCATATATAATCTCCTTGGCATGCTTGATAACACACACACACACACACACACACACACACACACACACTTTAATGCTTGACCCAACAATGTTCCTTCATTACTCCACCTGTCCAAGGGTGGCAGAGGCTATTGGGTTGTTAGTGTTTTATTAGCCATGCTTGCCACGTGGCTCTAGGAATTTAAGTCTGTCAGTAGGTCATAAGGTAAGGGGTACTAAGGGAAGGTCAAGCGCTGCTCTTTCACTTTTTCCTCATCAAGATTGATCCTGGTGACCTGGCAATCAAACTGATGACCTTCTCTTCACAAGCTCGTTTCTGTAAACTTCTGGCCACTACTAGCCCGCTGGTGCTCAATATTGATGATGGTTGAGAAATGAATAAAAATCCACAAAGATTCAGATTAGTCAAAGCTGCTCTACTCTGCCTGCTCCAGTTCAGTGCAACACTAGTATCTGGTATGGCTCCTCTACAGCAACACAAGCACACACACAAGCTATTATGTAAATCACCTGTGATGGATCTCCTGCCGTCCAATACAAATATAGAGTTTAGTAATTAATTGCTTGCTTAACTATTATTGTACAAGGAAAATACAGTTCTTAAATAAAGCACCTTGACATTTTTTTAACTTGTACTGTACTTGAGCACATTGGAAGATGTAGGAGGGTGTTTCTCTATCTTTCAATTTCAACTTAAGGCATTTGTAAATGAAATGTGTCACTATTTTTGACATGTTATATATGACATAATTACTTATGTTATTGGTTTAAAGCCTCTGCACACCTGAATAGGTGATGGGTGCGTCAAAGGAAAGCACATCTTGATTTAATCACAAATGAAAGCATTCATTAGTTGAAGCTCTTTGGCTGGTGAATTTCTTAAAAACTAAACATTGTAAAAGCATTTATACCATTTCGGAAACTGGAGTCAAAAACCCCTGAGAAGAACCTGTTTCTCGGGACAACGGGCCAGCCTGTGTTGAAAAGGCCACAGTCACAGGTGCACTCATCATTCAGACGTGCTAGACAACACAAAGCAACAAACCTGACATCACACTGTTATGAGACCTGAGTGAGTACCAGATTCCAGAGTAAAATGCTGAAAGACGAGCCTATCAATAATCCTCTGTAAAGCATATGTTGCTAATTTCATAACATCATTTAGCTATTCACCTAAACTCTCAGAGGTAATTTTGATAAAGTTGGCACCGGTGGACAAATTCAGACTGTTTGGCTCAAACAGGGAATGAGAGGGGATGAGGGAACATGAGAGGATAAGAAATAGGATGAGGGTATGTGATGAGAGGAGAGAGAGGACGGCTGCTTCTGGGCACAGTGTGGAGGGAGGGAGCAGTTGGAACGACACCGAGGATGAGGGCCCTCACTTTAAAATCAAAGGCCGGATCAAAGCGCTACCTGACGTGTCCCCCCTCCACACACAAACACACCGATTCTCTTTCTCTCTCTCAGAAAAGGAGTCCGTGAGATGAAACAACACCACACTACAAAGGCTAAACTGAGACAAAACTCTGCTGCAACTAGTTGTGTATGACTCTGTGTGTGAATGTGACATCTAATCCTGTGGGAACTAATGTGAAAGGCCAGAGAGAGAGATATCCAGTTGTAGTCTCATGCATGCCCTGGTTCAGATATATGCAGAGCTAGTCTCTATTGTGAATATTTATGACCAATTTGTTACATGTTTACAGTTTTTCTTAAGAGCCAAATGTGAAATTCAAACTGAACTCCCTGCAAAAACGCATACTTCTGCATTGTCGGTAGTAGTCAGATGATTAGGGCAAACACACCCATCAAACAATAGTAGTTCATTTAAAATAACTATAACAATAACAATCAGTATAATAATAACCAAACTCACTCATTTAGAGAAAGAATTGGCAAAAGTGCATACAAACCAGGATTCAGGGTGTAAAGCTGGAACTACAGGTGTGATAAAAATGAGTTGAAAACGACCGTATGAAGACCTACACCGACACCTGCTGGTGAGCCAGCGGCATGTCTGGAATGAAAGCTCCTCTATTTGACAGTTGCACCACCTGTTACTGCTGACATAACTCATCTTTGATTGTCTGACTGATTGCGTGCCTGTCTGCCTGCTTTGCCTTCTCGTGCTGCCTGCGACCTTTACACATGACAGTAATGTGAGCCCTGCGTGATCACACTGAATATTGAAAAATGGTATATCAAAAGACGCGGTTAAGATTTAATCACCCAAACCGCTTTCAGCATAGCGGCGGCGTGGATGAAAATATACTTTTATGCATGTGTCTAATCATAAAGATTCATACAGCTCAGATGAACACATATGTGAAAAAAATACATTTCAGGAAGACTGCAGGAAGGGAACATGTATGAACCGTTTGTCAAGATATGAATTATCACCAGAGGGAGTTGTGTGTGTGTGGCGATCTGTGTTTGGAGATAAAAAAACTGAGGTGAAATTTCAAAAAACGTACATTTCTACCGGTGCAGATTTAATTTGCTTTATAATTAATGTGGAGATTTAATACAGACAACGTATTTAAATGGCAGATGTAAAGGAGGGTTTTCAGGATGACTAAATGTCAAGTCAAGTCACGTTTATTCAGTGATCATTTAGTTTTACAGGCCCACAAAAGCCCTCAAGAGTATATGTGACATTATCATTTGTGACTGACCTTTGGCACGTGCGGATTGAACTCAACGGCTCTGTGTATGGCCTCCACAGCGTTCATCTCTGCTGTGCTTAGCCCCCGCCTTGACGCTGCCTCTGGAGAGAACCTGAGAAAACACAACTCATGTGACACACAGCCGCTGCTCACAAAGTTACATGATAATGTTACTGCAGCTATATACAGGTTAAGTTTTAAGAGATACAGATGTTAAATGGCATGCAAGGTTCAACAGATATTTAAAACAATATGAACCAAAAGGAAACATACTTATCTGATACAGCCCGTGCTTTCAACAGTGCAGATGTATAGCATATTGTGGCTGATTTTGGCAAGCTGATGTCTACAACAGAAGCAGAAATTGGGGTCATGTGACATAAGCCACACATTTTCAAGGCATATTCAAAGATATTGAGCAGTGATGGTTAAATGTTTATGGAGTTTAGCCATACCATCATATTTGGCAAGAACAGCTTGGACATCAGCATATGCCTGAAGCTCTAGAAGTGCCTCCAAGAGGTTTTCGTGTATATTTAACATTCCCAACAATGGGAACTCCTTCATTAACTGTAAAGAGATAAAACATCATATGTTAATATAGCATTTGTGATCATTGTACTGCATATTGTTTTATATACAGTAAACTTGTTGCCTCAGTTAGTTATTCAGTTGCCTGAGTTTTGGATAGAAACTCACATCTCTCATCATTTTCACTGCTTCTTTAATCCGTCCCAGCTTGCGTGCACACATTGCCAGTCTACGTTTAATGTACACCAATAAGTTGATATCTTTTCCAGCTGTGGATGGCAAACGGAAAATATGACATTTAATATGCAAAACACTCATAAGTCAAAAACATGAACAACATGGACACAATTATGATTAGGCCTGAGAACAAAAAGAGTCACTTTCGGTCTAAAAAGGAAACAGGATTGATGTATTAATGTGATGTTGCACCTCTTATCACATGCAACATCCCAGATGTGGTCTGTTCTACTTGTAACCACACACACCTCTGATGTGCATTGCTCAACAGTACACTGTGAAGAGCTGCAATGCACAGTTGCACAGTGTACACGACTATTTAGCTATCTTCCTGCTACTGTGCAGGAAGGGTTTACAATGGATGAGTGCCTATGGAATATTTAGATCCATTCTTACCGATACTTAATGCTTTTTTGAAGAGGCGCTCAGCTTCTGTAATAGTTGTGGCTTCTTCCTCTGCTAGAAGCACATAGGCTGCAGCACATCTGCACACATGCAAACAAAAATGTAAGACAGGCCTTATTAAAAACATAATGAGGGTGGATTGTTGCAGCACACAAGAAAAGCAATAGTTTGCATACACATTAGAAAATGGAGTCATAATGCAATCACAGCAATAATTTGAGTACAGCAAAGCCCATAAATAATGATTATATTAATGTATTTATTCTCTTAAGTGAAGCAAGCACAATCACAGCAACTTAGTTGGATTATTCACATTTAACTGCATTATTACAGCAGACACTGGTTAAAACATACAGTATAGCAGGTATCACTTATGCACTTTTTCACAGAGTTCTAGTTTATACAAAGCTGCTAACGCTATCGAAATAAAAAGTCATATCAACATGAGCTCTGTGGAGAGTTGGCAATGTGTAACGACGTAAAAGCTCTAGTCAAACTGTTGCCTTAACTGCAGTATTGGCATCTATGACATTGCTACAAGTATATAAACACTGTAACTTTTTTCATATTTTCATTACTGTACCTGAGCTTTGGTATGTTTATGGATACAGTATTTAATGAGAAATATGCAACGGTGGAAGAGTAGAACTCACTCATGGTTCATTTCTATGGCCTGGTAAGCTGCTCTGATCCTGGCTTGAGGATTTCTCTCTCTCCAGGCCTTCTGCATCACTGTAAGAAGATGATGTACTCGGGGTTATTATAGGCTTATTATGGTGACCTTACAACATTGACATATTCAGTCATATGCATCCAGGTCAAAAGCTTCATAGCACACAATAAAAAGCAATGCTGAGCAACAAAGACATACCCCATCCCTAGTTATATGTATTTTATATTATCTTAATTTCAGAACTTTTTGCTTAAGTGAGGATTTGGTATGAACAGTATATCATTAAAACTCACCAGCATCCTCTGGCCTTAACTGCTGAGTGTCTCCTGTGAAAAAGGTCTGATGGTCTTGAGCAGACAGGTTCATATCATAGTATGTTAAGGGTTCCTTCCCGGTCACCCAGGTGTACCTGTAGAGTAAAAATAACAGCTACATTTTATGGCAATCAGTGAATTAAGTGAAGTTCAATTCAGATGTTTATAATATTGATTACCAAAGCCAAATATACTTTGTAAGATATCTTTGTAAACAGTCTCACAATATAGCACCAACATGTACCTGTTGTATTCTGCTCCTCTAAACAGATTCAAAGGGTTCCTCCAGACCTTACACTCTACCAAAAGGAATACATTATTATTATAATTAATATTATTATTATTATTAGTAGTAGTAGTATCAGTAGTATCGTTGTTATAGTATGAATCATGTCCATATTTACCTGAGACACTGGGTCTCGGCTCTGCCTCTCCATTGACTGATGAGAACAGACCAGTTGTGGAGCTGCTCTCCACTCCACCCAGGAGAGGACGCAGGTGGCTCACTGAGACTTGTTCAATGAACGAAGTCCCATATTTACGAAAATACCACCACTCAAATATCTGTGACAAGAAGGCATTCTTTAAAATCATAAGGTGACAAAATGCTTTAGCTAGCTGTCCCCAAGAAGCAATTGCTATCATGCCAAAAAAAAATATTCATTCAACTTATGCAACTTAAACTGCCACAAGACAAAAAAGGTACAAGGCACTGTTGCTATAATAAGAGTGAACTACTGAAATTTCCGATTGGTGAGCATCACCTATTTTTCTTTGCTCTCCTATCATATACTGTATCTGTCCATCACATGCTGTTTTTTCCTGTTTGAATAGATCTTGCTAACTTGAATCTTGCCAACAGCCCTCTTGTTCATTTACAGCCCAAAAATGAATCTGATTCTTTAAACGTTTGTCCACTCCATATCTTTCTTTCTCTCTATGGAAGAAACTGCAACAGACTTCAAGGCTCACAGTCATCCTTGCGTGAAAGAAATAATTGAGGCGATAACTCACAAGGATGAGTCCAGAGATGAGGGAGGAGGTTCCAGTGAGAGCCACATAGAATTTGGGGGTCAGTGTGTTCAAAAACACTGATGCTGGAAAGAAAAAGAGACAATATTCAGATTAGTGCCATCAGTACTAGAGGTGTTGTGTCTTTGTCTGTTTCCCTCTCATGTTTTCCCTTAACTTAACCTGTTCCCAAATCTAGCCCTATCTCCAGGCTAAAAGACATGCACTTTAAAGGGGCAAGACATCAATTTATAGTGGCTTGTGCATGGCAAATATACTGCATGCTATAAACGGGGTTGACAACGCCAACAGAAAAATATTGGTAGTGGGGTTTTGTAAAGCTGGCAAGTAGCCACATGCAGTAGTATATCGCGTAATGTCATGACAATAGTAGCAAACTTGATAGCACAAAAATAAACTAACTGCTACTGATTCTTGACTATATTCAATAAGCGCAACGCTTAGAAAGCAACGCAATTAAGACCTAATAATAGTTATTAAATATCCGACTTAAACCTAACCACAAAGTCCCCTCTATTTGTGCTAAACTCACTCAAACAACGAACTGTCAAATCAACAGCTCCCGCTAATGCCAGATATCCGGAGGCTAACAATAGCTAGCTAGCAGTTGCATTAATTCACCTGAGGTAAGAGTTTCCTGCAGTTTCAGCGGGCTCCACAGCACGTATATCATGATGAGCACCATGCCCAACCAAATTAAGCACACGTAGGTCCATGACCAAGAAAGCCAAGACTTTAATTTCTCTGTAAATCCAAGAGATTGGGGATTACTGCCAGTGGTGTCCTCCATGTTTCTCCGGATGTCTGTAAACAGAGGAGTCACGTGACCAACCAAGCAAGAGGGCTCCTATTTAGAAATCGCTACAAAACAATCTACTTCCGGGAGCTACAGAAAAATATAACTACCATTATTATTATTTAGTTTGTTTACTCTTCATTTAAAACAAATTAAACATTGCTATTGCTATTGTTAGAAATGATTGGTTTCACATAACGTCTTGCATTTGAGGTCAGCATAAATCCATCTCCAGAGTTGACTGGCAATATAATATATATATATATATAATAATATAAAAAATATCAATAATGAATACGAACAGACATAGGGACTCATTATAGAAGATTTATAGATATAAATAGATATTATATAGAAGATGAAGAAAAGTTTCTAAGATGGCTATACTTACCAAGTACTGTGTGCCTAGTTATTATTTCTTTCACTGTCAGATGTTAAGAGTGATGGAGTCTAATGATGCAGCTGCTATTTATTAAATTTTAATAGACAAATAACAAATATTTATTTTGACAAGTAAACAGATCTTTAATCTCTGAACTATAAAAGTAATACACAGTGAGTATTATTTGAAAGCTGTATTTGTCTCTGCTCGGGGTAAACCACAAGCTTTATATGTGGCTCTTGGGGATATTTGCTGACATTCATCATCTTAGTCATAAATGTGGGAAAACTGCAGCAGCCACGAGCCCTCACCAGCTCATTTCACCACTTAATCTACCCTGTAGTACTATCTATGGCCAGTAAGTGGGGCCATTACATCATTAATATGTTCACTTCTGTAGTTATTTACTGACTGCAGGTGGAGATAATGTTCTGTTCTGTTTGTTTCCTTACTGTCTCTGTTTTCATTGCAATATTAAAGAAATTAGTGTTTTTTGGGCGTGTAAATGTACTCTTTCATTCTGAGCTTGTATGTTCTGCAAATATAATTGCTGAACCGTTTTTGCAGGCCTTATCTAAGGTTGAGAATCGAAGCCAAATACTATGGCTTTTTCTTCAAATTGCCAGTCATTATGCATTCAGAGTACTCTCGTTTCCTATCATTTACATACCCATAGAAGTATATACTTACGTTAGATTGTTGCTAGAAGTATATTTTAGGATGCGTACAACCCACAGCACTTCTCACCTTGCATGACTGACTCACATCTCCTAACAGGGCAGGAATAAATGTGATTTGTTGGAGTGCATTCTAGTTGGAGGTTACAGCTACTGAATGACAGAGAGCCAGATTTGGTCCTGCTCACACATGCCCTTGGGTGTTTTCTGCCTGATTCTGATGGACAAGCACACGCAGGGTTAAAGGCCTGTCATATAAATCAGGTACAATCACTTTAGAGGTGAATACATGCATGATGCCACTGACAGGGAGGAAGAGTGAGGAAAGAGAAAGGGAGAATAAAATAGGAGCGGGAGAAGAATAAGACAGGTTTGTAGAAGTTATCTGGAGTGTATAGCATGACCTGCATGGCTGAATGTATTTACAGCTGAAATGATATTTCCAAATGACCTCTGTTTGGTGACTCATTTTTTGATAAAACACACATGTGGCTTCCAAGAATACAACCGGGTAAACAGTGTTATCTTCTCTTGTATTTACACTGCACCACTTAAATTGGTTAAATATCAACAAAGTCAAAGTAAAATAGAAACATAAATTTAGATGAATGCAAGGACATTTGCAGAATGTGTTTATCCACTGTAATGAGAGAACAATATGTTAAACATTTTATTTGGCATGGGGAGATGAAAGTTGATTTGTATATATAGTAAATTGTGTTTTACTGATATAAAAATTGCGAAAAAATAGACAGTACCTGAGCACAAAGTGTGACATGACCTGTACACAAACGGTCACCCAGTGTCCTGCCATGCAGAAGCAATATCTCTCATCATTCTGCAGTCACCTGTATACTTAAGGTTCATTTACAATTTCACGTCTGGTATCTATCCAGCCATTCTGGACTTCATGTTCTGTTTATGTAGTTTCTTTCTTTTCTCTCCCCAAAGCTTTTAAGAGTCCTCTAATCATACATAATTAATCAGGGTTTCACTTAAATGCACTGCATTTCTCACTCTCATTATTACTTAAGAGGCTGCTCTTTAAGGCTTGAAAATACCTGGTATTCTGTTGATCATATTATTCACAAAGCCAGCTATTTAAACAAATGAGGATTTATATGACTAAAAATGTACAGAGGCATGTATTTTTATGTTATATATTATAAAATATATTTTCAAGCATTTTGGGCTACAGACATAATGTCATTAGTTCACATAAACATTTTAATTGTATCTTCATGATGTGTGATCTGAGCATAGATTTTGATACATTGTTATTTTATTAAGTAATACATTGCACTTTGAATACAGCGCATTGTGTATGTACATACCATCTGACTGGTCGTTTGTCAGCTCTTGCATTTGGTGGTCCCTGCTGATGGAAAACTTCAAACTTTATGAAACTGGTTCTTGTCTCCCACACTGCTTCCTCTCTGTGAGTTTATATTACTTGTCTCCACAAAGGGACTCTCCCTCCACCACCCATTTCTCTCAAAACACTTCATTTTCAGAAAATGTGTGTTCTTTTTTTTTTTTTTTTTTTTTTGCATCAGGAGACCGTGCCGTTTGACCACATCTGAAAGCAATGGTGCCGCAGAAAAATGACTTCCTTAATGACAGGCTCAGAGAACATGGAGCAACATTGTACGCTTTTCTCTGTAGATCTACAAAAGACAAGGGGACATGTTCTGTTGCTGTTTCATAACTGTAATACTGACTAATTTACATTATGCTCAAGCAGATACTGTAGGATACCCACTGTTCAAACAGCAGTAAGATAATGGCAACCCCTTACACTCATCTAACACTTCATATTTGTCTGTTGATGGATGTGTTCTCTTCTTACAGCAAAACATTACTTTTTTACCTTTTTAATCATCATTTAATCAAGGAGAATGGAGTATAAAGTGTCCGTCTTGTGAAATATTTACTAATCCCGTTGAACGCCAAAGGAAAACTGAATCATCACCATCATTGTTATCAAAATAAGCGCCATAACATTGGAATGTAGACGAGTGCAGAAGAGTGCAGCCTCTCATCCAGTGTGTACACTGGCTTTTTCATTGTATACAACTCCAGCCAACTGTAAGTATAAATGGAAGAGGCAGAGATGAATAATACATATGAATTACCTTCATGCAGTCAGAATCTTTTTTTCCCATTCCCCTCTGCTGCAAGAACATAATTTTTAGTAACAATAAAATAAAAGGTGAGGCACAAATAAAAAACAACAACACAGGTATTGTGAGTGAACATGTGTGTCAATAGTTGCAGAAGTTTGAAAGGTGTTACAGTGCTTTCTTTTGTAGAGGTGCTAACTAATTGTGTAACTGCAAATAATAAGAGTAATGAAAGTATTTATGCACTAGAAAAATGAATTGCGTAGATAAAGCAAATCCTACATTCCTAATGTTAATGAGGCTGTTTAAGATTTCCTGTTTGAGGACATGTCTGACGTCATTGCAAGTTGACATACTGTGTACACATTCTTTAATTTTTTTTTTACCCATTTGTTTAAAACAGATTCTCTAAATGCAACAGGAGAGCTGTTTTGCTTGTCAATGTTTAAAAAGCGGATGTAGGCCCACATTCAAAGTTATAATCCATAAATCCCAACATAAATATAGGTATGCACCATATTTACAAGTCGCTACATTTATTTAACTTGCAACCTGGAACACAGCAGTTTAACATTATTCTTTTGATAAAGCATTTGAGCTTCACACCCTGAGCATGATGCTAGAGGAAAATGGCTGCCATGTGAATATGGTGCATAGTCCTGACAGTAACACCCCTGACACTGCGTTAACTGTGAAACACTTGCAAACACTCAAATGAAAAATATCTGTATTGTGAGTTATTATACAGTAGGTTACAGAAATTGTAGAAAATTCCACCTGCAAATTGTAAATACAACTGAAATTAATAAGGACAAAAATTACTAAACCAGTCTGTCCTTGCAAATGTTTTATATGTACCTCTTATTATAGGTTGTTGTAACATTATTTATATTATACCTAATTATTACATTTAAGTCACCCTGGACAAAAATGTCAGTTAAATGCATAAAAGAGTCCACAGCCACACTAGCGGGTCTGTGAGGCTTATAGAAGAACAATAGCTTTGAACCAAATGCTAATAGCAACACAATGCTAACATGCTGCTGATCAGCCGTCAGGGAGAACCAGGACGAAAGTAACACTTTTCAGATAAATGTAATTTTAAAAGATAACGTTGCAGACAGAAACTAATTTTCATTGTGATCAACAACTAACATGTGTTTTAGCAATACCAGGTGCTATGTTGCACTAATGTGGAACGACTTTGGTATAATTTGACTTTGAACGGAAATTGCGCATTGTTATTTTCAACCCTGTCAGTCAGGACGAAAGTAACACACGGGTGTCCATGTGATTTTTCACGGTTCTGGTAGGTGTTAGGTGCTGTACGCGCTGACTCAGTTAGGCATGGGTTCAGAGAAACTTTAGTCTTTACTTTACTTACTTTGGTCCTGTGTTACTTTCGGTCCGGTTCTCCCCTACAGCTGAGGCTAATGAGATCCAGTTTTGGAGTTATTTGGTCATCAATCAAAGTGGTGGACAAATTTTAATTTTGACATGATGATGGTGCTGAAAAATTACGGAATCACCAAAGATACATAAGTGAACCAAAGTTGTTGAGATATTTATCTCATAAACGTCACTGACTGCAGGATTTAACCTCTGGTGACCCTAAGTGTTTGTACAAAATGTCATAGCAATCCATCCAGTAGTTGTTGAGATGTTTCAGTCCAAAGTGGTGAAACATCTGACAGACAGACTGATCAAAAGACCCAATATTGCCATCTGTGCCACTTGCTAGCATGGCTAAAATGAGGCATTGCTCCAGAATGACTGTGATCTTAAACACACCACAACAATGATACTAGATGTTGAACTCAACAATTCACTGACTCACAAACCCTTATTTTTAAACCAACATGTCACTGAAGGTACGTGATTCTTCCCATTCCATTCACAGAACTTGATGAGGTTTGACTGAAAGCATGTGAAATAACAGAACAGCACTTGGGTCTCTGTGGTTTAAGTCCCCCATCACAGTCAACAGGCCTTGATTGCAGTTACTGCTGTTGAGAATCATGTAACCTTTATGGGATGGTTTCTAAGATGACTCATAGGCAAGCTAATTTTAGATGGCTTTGTGCTTTAGATTGGCCTTGAAGTATACAATTATAAGACATGAAGCGAAGTGACACAGACAAAGAAAGAGACACACTCAGCTCCTGTGCACAATGATGGTCACATGTTCAGTGTCAATGGAAAAAGCACAAAAAGACAGAAGTAAGTATTGAATATTAAGGTGTGCCAGGAATGATTTACAGTATTGCATGGCTCCTGACTGATAACTTAATTATTTTGGTGGGCTTGTGTGGCATTTAGTGACAATAATCCTAAAACAGACAAACACACACACACACACACACTGCATGTGGCAAGTAGAAGAGACATGAAATGAAACTGCCACAATGCAAATTGAATAACTGTAGTGAAATAAATACATTTTTCCATGAAACAAGGTGTGTTCATATAACATAGCTATGACTTACAAAAGATGTTGTAAATGACGAATATTTTCAGCATAACCAGATAGTGGGTTGATATTGGCACTAGAAGAATTGTTGAACATTGGCCCACATGCACATTGAGGATTTGTGTATTTATTGAACAATTTTGATCTTGATCCGAGAGAAAAATTTGGAGTATCAACTCACCTCCTGTTTTTTTCTTCTTTGCTGCCAAATTCATTTGCACACCATAACCAGGTGGTTTCAAAATTCTATTTATGACTTATTATATGGCGGCATCTGTAAGACACAACTTTTTGGTTATTATAAAGACTGCATATAGTCTGTGATGCAGGAGAAGAAGACAGAAATGTTGATTTGAAAAAAAAAATGAAGTGAATCAAATAATTTGAAGAAATAATTTACCAGACAAATTAACTGTCTGACTGCATTTTCATTAAACTTGTTTTTATCTGCCTCTGCACTGTAGACGCATAACATGAATACACCAATTTATATGCCACTGTTTATTAAAATGTGATGTGTTAGTTCTTTAGGCTGCCATAGACTCACATTGCAGAGAAACAGAGAGACAAAAGTGGGACACATAAACCTAAGTTTCTCCGAATGATGATATATTGAGATAAATTCTACACATATATGGGCTTTAAGCAAGTAACTAAAAACAACCATCCCTGACACCTCATTGTCAGAACAGTGAACTCTATACAAAAGGACTGTTGGATACTGACGGAAAACAAAACACCAAATTGAACCGCAACTTGTTCCGCTGCTGTGTGCTTGACCTTTTACAGCGAAACGAGACATGTTAGTGTCACCTGGAGAAAACGCTGCTGATTAACACGGCTACTCCACTGTCCCTGACGTCACAACAAATAAATGTTACCTGGCCACTGGTATTTGTGTTCGAACACTAAGTCAGACATCAGGAACAGCCAGATTCAAACTGACAGCAGAAGGGAGAGAGGTTATGTTTCATATTCGTGGGAGTCTTTACTTGAAACTACAATCTGGGGCAAAGTAAAGATCATGCTCTTCAAGTCCAACGATAATATCTATGTGAAGTGTCTGTGAGTTAATTCAGTGCATTTTTTCCCCTTCCTTCGCCTGGTGTGATAAAAATATTCCACAATAAAGCTGTCAGTTAAAAGCACGTACAAAGATGACTGACAAACAAATTAAAAAGCTTTGTTTTTTTGTAGGGAGGTAACTGTTTCTTTAAAAGCTGAACATTTTATCCAATCAAATGATTGATGGAATGAAAGCAAAAGATATTCTCCGATCTAGCCTGACTAAACAGCAGCATGGCAAGCAATGTATTCATGTCATTTGAAAAGGTAAGTGAATAACATAAGGTAGGAATACAAACATATCACATAGCCCTTTTGACCAAACTGCATTCAAATAAAACAAAAACAAACAAACAAAAAAACTTTAAAGACACTTTATAATATATGACGGTTTGCCAGGCTATCTGTTCTTATACAATGCATATACTGTAAGTGCCCACTGTAGTGTCCGAGTACCGTTAGATGGTTGTGCACTGTCAGGGTGATGCCAGTGAACCATGCAATAATATGTTCCCTGGACTGACCTCTGGAATAATCTAACCATAATAGACATCATGATTGTCCTGGCAGGGTCTCTAGAACCTCCCATGAAACACATTGTGAGACTGTGACCATGTGGCTTAAAGACTACTAACAACATCGATCAGCTCCATCTGAGTTGCAGAAAGCTGCAGCCCATTTAAAAAACACAGAATCCAAAAAAAAAACATGAAAAAAAACAGTATAGATTCTGTCTTTGAAGTAATTTTTTTTCTCCAGTGCACATTTTTTGATTCACAGAAGCTGTGCATTTCCAAATTCCTTGCCATCTGTGTAAATGTGATACCTCTCCTTAGTACAATGAACTGGAAATGGAAGCTGTGTTTCATATAATCCCCAAATCCATCCAACTCTCACATCCTATCATGCAAATTTGGTGCAGTTTGAAGAGAATCCGGTCTCCCAACCATATGCCTGAGCCGTGTAAAAGATACAACAATTTATTATGCATGCATTGCACCAGGCTTATGGTAATAAGGTATTAAATTAGTGCTGGACATTATTGCTCTTCTATATCACTTCTGCTCAAAAGATTTTCATATAAGTCACATAAAACAGAAAGAGGAATGAGATTTTAAAACAGATTTGCTGGCAAACTGTACCTATTGTTTGTGAGTTTAAAATAACATCTGACCATTCTGCTGAAAGCTCTGGATTGAACCTGTGTTCAGTTATGCCACTGTTGGCTCCGTCATATTGATTCAAAACCAGGTTATTTAAAACAGCAATTTACCCAAATAACTTGAGTGGTTTTGCTTTTTCTTGGACTTTCAGTTCATAGAATAAATACACCGTAGCTCTAGTTGTGTTAAACGTAGTCCACAATATTTGATTTTTAAACTTGAAACTTCAAAACATTAATGCAAGATAGACAAATCCCTGTCTATCTCTACATTGTCAACTGTCAAATAAAAACAAAAATGCCAAAACAAATGAAAAAAGGGCAAATACAGCCTGTATGACTATCTCTGTACTGCTAAAGAACATTTGTCCAATGTAGTGTCTACATAGAGCTCAATGTAGAATTTACAACATATAAGACTAAACAATAAAGACATTTTGTCAAATTTTAAAAATGTTATACATTTGATCATACTGTATATTATACCAATTCACAAATGTTTCTGTCCCGTACTGGAGCTACATAACTTTCAAGTTTCATCAAAACACTGTAACCTCAGCAATGTGGGAGATTTTTTCTTTTGTGATACAGAGAAAACAGTGACAAAACCACACTGAAATTCTGCTGATAAACTGGTTAATTTATGGTTATAAGCCAGCTCATTATTGAAACAGTTGCCTTGTTAGATGGTGTGAATGATGTAAAAAGACAGTGAGGTGTGATTTTTAAACGTTTCGTATTTCACCTTTCAGTTTTCATGACTTGTTTGGGTGTTTCCCCTGGAACGAAGGTAAGAGCTTGTAACTCTTAACTAAGTCCATATCAGCCTGAGGAAGTGAGAGCAAGAGAGAGAGAGAGAGAGAGAGAGAGAGAGAGAGAGAGAGAGAGAGAGAGAGAGAGAGAGAGAGAGAGAGAGAGAGAGAGAGAGAGAGGATCAAGCAGACTGTGTTGAACAATTTGGAAAAAAAAACAACATATCTGCAGTCATTTTCTAATATACTGTACTTAACCTGCAACAATGTTACACGGTGTAGTGATCACACTTAGGGTACAGTGTGTGCGCGTGTGTGTGAAGATTGCAGTTATATTTTATAGGTGTAGGTATAGCTCAGTGTGAAGCCACTCCCTGTGTTATTTTATTGCATGAATGTGCAAACTGTGAGAAAACACCCACACGCTCCTCACTGCCCATACTGTACCTGCTTGTTTTTTCCGCCATCATAAACAACTGCCCTGCGGCTGTCATTTCCACATGCTACAGACACAATGTGTAAAGTACTGTAATGCAACGTTGTTATTACTGATGCCACACCATACTATTATAAAAGCTGCCACAGCTAAATCACCATTAGCTGCTGCTGCTGCTATTGTTGCTGATTTTGTTATTGCAAATTTGTAATGCATCGCCATCAGGCCATAAATCTTATACAGGATTACTGTGTACAAGTCGTTTGTATGGTCTTGACTCATCAATCAGAGCTGGAATGTTTGTGTTACAACTGCCACTTTGTATGATGGATGAAGATGGGTGTTTTCTAACTGTACAGTAACTGTGGTATGAGGCTGTGTGTGTATGTGTGTGTGTGTGTGTTGGAGCACAATGTAAGCGGTGACACTCATTATTCCATCTGCAGCCGAGAGTGATTGAACACGCCATATATTAACTGTCTTTTCCCCTTAATCCCATTGTGTTCTGTGAGATTAAATTTGAACACTAATAAATGTTTTTTACGACTAATTAATGTTTCACACCTTGCCAAGAATCATTTTCTTCCTCTACTAATTCTAATTGGTCCAATTAATCATGCAAAAGGTAATTAGCATAGTTTGATGTGCAGTAAAGCCACTCCGGAGCCCACGGGGGGATTTGGAGAGCTTTTGTTTCTGGATACAAACAGAAAATTAGTCAAGGGTGGTAGACGCTTGATGCTGAAGCACACTGCAACACAATACTAATGAGTGTGTTCTTTTGTGATGGTCTTTACGGGACTGACAGCCATATTCATACCAAAGGCAGATGTACATTAGACATGAATGAAGATGACTGGCTTTGGCTGCCTGAGAGATCCCTGCAATGTCCTGGAGATTTGAAGTATGAAAGGCCATTCTCTAACACACAGACTCACAATGAGGCAGCAGCTTATTCTCTTGTATACATAGATTTTCAATGGTCTCCAGTTGTAGTTTATAATAGACATATATTGATCTAGATTTTCTATGTGCATGCAGGTCTCTCTCCTTTTCAAATCAATAATGACATCTTTTCTGGAATTTCAGGGTGATATTTTGTGGAGATTGATAGCAAAATAGCAATTTTGCTGGTCTTTTCTAATGATCAGATCTTGTGACACGCTGTTTAAATCTATACTCACACTGTTTTCACAGGTGTAAAAAGTCTCAGACTGGGAGAAAAGTAAGTATAAATATAGGTCTAAGAGGCCAGGTTTAGGAAAATGTTACTTTTTGTGACTCAATACACTCAAGATGAATCACAGGATGTAGGTTTGATTCAGGGATAGTTGCTATATATTACGGTCCAGTACTTCTGCGGGCCACAGATTTAGAGATAATTCTTCTACACCTGGTTAAGAAAGAACTGATGCAGACATGAAGATATGACCCAGATGTGACCAAAATATTCCACACATCATCAACTGATCTACAAACTATTAACACACTCAACTTTCCAAATCAAAGAAAAGGCTGCTGTGAATCCTTTTACGTTTAAACTAGAACTGTTTAGGTTCTATAAATGTATTAAGTGTCAGTGTTTGTTTGTTTATAATCAAAAAGACACCATGCATATGTCTTAAAAATCTACTATCTAGATGGAATCTAGAAGGTCCCATTTAAAGTTAAAATACATGTTAGTCTAAATTAGGAATCTCAGCAATTAAAATCATTATAAGGCTAGCTGACAGGGACATTATGATTTATCAAAAAACTACAGTATGAAGTACAACACAGAGGTAAATGACTCAATGGTAAACCAAAAGGATGTGCTATGAAAAGAATAAACTATATTGATCAGGGACAATAATACTGTCTAATGTCTAATGTGCTACTATGTGCTCAACATTGGAGAGTTGATTTGTTTCTTAAAGGCATCATCTGTAATCCAAATATAAATAAATGGGTCACACCTCCACCACAATTCAAAACTCAAGTTTGAAACCTGCAGTATTATCCCCAAATGGACTGACAGGTCCTCTACAGTCATACGGTGAGTAACACTAAACACATCACAACCGAGTTATTGATGTTTTCTGATGCTGTTAAAGGTTTGTTTACATCAGCAGTAGCAATACACAGGAAAAATAACTGACCTATTTTTTCAGTCATGTATGTGAATATAGTACTTTATGTGTTCAAAACAATTAGTGTTGGCTTTAAGGAATAGGATGGCATGTGTGTCTGTATCACAAACAACAACTTTCAATTACATTTTACAAAAAGGGAACAAATCAGAAACACGATGCTAATAAATGAATAGCTGACCTAAATAACTCAGAGAATACATATTGATAGATTAATGTTAATGACCCCCAATGTGTAATGTTTACTTCCTTAATATCAGTGAATCTGCATAATGAGCAATTTCTCAAGGAATTGCCTCTGATTAATTTGCATTAGGTGCAATTGGCACAAAAACAACAAGTAATTTGTTACCGTTCATGTCCAATCAGGTGCAACATACTGATTTGCATCTAGGAACATTATTACTTCACAATTATCTTATCATTATTTAGCATTTTTTGTGTCCCCTTAAATCACCCTACCAAACTGAGTTTTTGCCCCGGATGCACAATTAGTCCACAAATGTCATCTAAATAGAGGCAGCTGACGTTAGAAGAAAAAAAAAAAGATTTCGATCATCATTTTCAAAGCATATTCGCAATTATATTAAAATCCATGCGTCATATGATCAACGTTGGACTCTCCAGTGTATCGATGGCAGAAACATTAGGGACTGCTTGATGATGTTAAAGGTTTTTTCCCCATGTCACAGTTGAGTGGTTTGTAGTAATTCTAAGAAAACTATACAAGTGTACAAAAAATAAGATAAGAAAACATGGGAAATAACTTGTACTTTACCAACTGACATGGGAAATCATAACTCATAATCAACTGTGATTTACCTACAAGCATGCAGTTGTGTTTTACAGTGAACCTCAAGTCCTGTAAAAATGTGCGTTACAGAGAAATCTTAGTCAGCTCTCCACTTCCAAGGTACTTTTTGACATATAGCCACTTAGTATGAGGTCTTACATTTCAGTACATCAGTCAGGGAAGTGGTCTAAATGCTCACCAGATCTTACGGTGCAGAATAGCACTTATCACTAGATGCAGGATAGTACTGCGACGCTGGAAAATTAAAGGAGATATATCAGTGAAGGAATGGTTGGACTTAACAGCCAAAATTTCCTACTATGAATTATGCTATAAGCTGATAGATAGACAAGATATCTACATGAAAAAATGGGGCCCTTATGTTATGGTAACCTAATGTACTGAAGAGTTGCACCCTTTCCAATAATATAATGTGTTGTTCTATATGACATGTATAATTTGAGGTATTATTTCGTTTACATAATATGATGTACTATTTGGTACATACGATACATATCATGTAGAATATATACTATATATAATGCTCTGTCTCTGTTATATTCCCTTTATCCTTGTTTTCTGTTCTTGTCCTGTCTTAGGTGTAGTTTGTGGTGATATGATACATTTTAATGGCTATGTATGTATGTTTGTTTTTCCTGTTGAAAAACTAAAAACTAAAAAATATATATATATTATTTTGTTGTTTTTATAATGCAACCCTGTCTCTAAAACATATTCATAAAGGATCTCATGTATTAAGCTTTTCTGGATGTGAAATGTGCCATATGGTATTTATGTTTTTTGTTGGTCCTGGTCAATAACCCTGAATGTATTTATTGGGTGGTAATTATCTGTTTGATATCAGTTACAGACATACTGTATTTGTTTTTTGACATAGAAATGGTTGCCGTGATAAGGGTTTGTAGTTTTTTTTTGTAGTACTGTGGAGAAGATTGATTGACACAATATGAAAATGTTGAGATATTTTAGCCTTTCATTTTGAGTAATAACCCCATGATGAAAACTCAGATCAATATAGCCTTTTACATTTTATTGAGATGGTAATGATGTTTGATTGTACAAAACACTTGTCTTGTCACTTTTTCACTTGAACTGTTTCCAGCATGTAAGTATCCAATGTAATCATATTAGTTGTTAATTATTGTATTAAATTAAACAAACCAGACCTCAAACTCATAAAACTAATTTACAAAATTAAACGAGAAACATTTAAGATCAGATGAAGGAAAATTTAGCAGTTTTCAACAATTCAGCCCCCTCATATTTCTTATCATCCCTCTTATCTTCTGCACCGCAAATAAAAATCTATGCACAGTTAAGAGTGTCAGCGAAAATAGCTGGCCCTAATATCATTCTACAAGCTGAGGTTGATTATGATAGTGAAATTGGCAGCGGAGCGTGGAATATCCCCCCGGTGATTTTCCAACTCCAACTCATTTCACGGGCCATCTCTGGGTCCCGATCCCTGGGACTGGGTTCACTTGGCTCTGGCCCCTGTGCTACTGATGTCTTGATTGCTGTTTCATAGACTTTCACGTGTCAATGCAGCAGTGCCAAAGGGATCTATGAGGAGGAAGTGATGCAACCACAAAGACATAAGAGCGGCAACACTGAAAACACTGACACTGTGGTTCGCTGACCTCAGAGGAAGGAAAGAGACTAAGAGAAAGAGAGAGAGAAAGAGAGAGAGAAAAGCTGTTTTAACGGTGGTCAGAGGGTCTAAATGTCAGGAGGTGACAGTTTGGAACATGAATGTCAAGCTAGTGCTGAGGATATGTTTGCACGTATGCGGTTACGTTTCTCATGCCTTTGTGCAACCATTAAGCATTGCTCTGTGCATTATATACTGCGATCTATTACTTTCAGTTAATCAAACATTTTTAAAATGATATAAATTGTAACAAACATTAATCAGGTTGAAGACAGGTGAAACAAAAACAGACTGCTTTGTAATCTAAATTCTAAACTAAACAGTGACAATCTAATTGCTGCTGCCAAAATATTTGATTTTAAGTAAATTAGATCAGTAGCTAAAAAACAGTCTTCATAAATGGAGCTTTATCTGTAAGTCAAGGCCATTAGCAGCCCTAGTCTGAGTTGCCTTGGGCTCTGTAATTAACTCCGCTCAAGCGCAGCTAAACATTTTTGACATTTTTCCTAGTCCAGAATTAACTGTCACAGCAGAGGGAGAAAGTAACCATCTTGTCACATTGAGTTTATCTGCGGATTGCGGAACGCTGTGCTGTTCTGTTTTTCTCTCTCTCTCTCTCTCTCTCTCTCTCTCTCTCTCTCTCTCTCTCTCTCTCTCTCTCTCTCTCTCTCAGTGAGACACACACACACACACACACGCAGTCACTCTCCCAACCTGGATCTCATTTCAGTAATGTTTCATGATGAGCAAGATGATGGAAAGTGTGACTAGACCTAATGTTTTGAACGTTCGGGTGGCGCCGTCATCAGGTTACATTACACTGCTAATTGTTCAGCAAAAAGCATTTCTCTTACTTGTATATATGAAACGCGGGTCTGGAGCTCATCTAGATGAGGTCAGATGACACAAATAAAATTCTATTATAGAGAGTTCAGGTGGAAAATAACTGTAAAACACTGCTCTTCCATTTTTAGGTTTCTATCACAATGCGTCTATACTGGATATTTTATGGTTAAAATTATGCTGGTACTGGCACACACACACACACACACACACACACACATACACACACACACACACACACACACACACACACACATACACACACACACACACATACACACTCACACACGCATACACACATACACACACACATACACATACACATGCCGCACAGAGGCTGCGTGGAACAGCAGATTCACCTGATTGGTTTAGCTGAGAAACAGAAAAATGAGTTGGGTGATGTGAATGGAAAGGCCCAAGGTACCGTAAACATGCAGCATGACAACTCCCAAGCCATCCAGGAAATGCCTGGTTTCCAGTAAAGAATTATTTCTCTTTCGCTGCAAATGCAGTTAGTGTTTGATGTACGATTTGTCAGGAACAAGGAGTTACCACAGTGTCACAGTAGTTTTGGGGATACACCTCACACAGATAAAAATCAGTAAAATATTGATTGTTTATGTGTTGTATAATAAGCTCAGTTAACAAGCTCGGAGTTAAATACGATGGATGAGGCAGGAAAAATAAATAATGAGTGAAATCTTATACATGTAAATATATGTTTAATCAAGTAAATGTATAAACATGTAAAACATAAGAGCAAACACATATTTGTATTTTATACATATTTAATTTACTGATAGTGTAATTGAATCATCATGATCTTACTAATTGTGAGATCCATAACTACCCAATCCAACCTCAAAATTAACTGAACATTGATGACATTACTTGTACATCCTCTAGTGATAATATTAAATTCCCCTTCTTGGTGGTGACACAACATGCAATACAGAAACTATTTGTTGTCACCAAATTTCATGTCAAGCAGATGGTGAAATGAAAGTAGCTAACAAGCCAAAGTATACAGCAAATTCTATTCAGAGAGAACAGTTGCATAAGCAGGTTTCCAGACTATTCAAAAGCTTTTTAATGATGGTAGAGTTGACCTTAGACATCGCCCACACAAATTACTCATTTGGCACATAATAGACCATTTCTGTTAAGTTTCATTTATCAAGAAGACAAAGTTTTCAATCATTCCATCGTCCTGGATGGTCGCAATGAGTAGATGGGAGGTTATGAAAGCCACATGATAATAATGTCTGACAAGCCCAAACGAAATACCACCAAAGAAAAGTCTCAAGTCAAATTCCCCTGATGAACACACATTAAACCAATCACTGCGTGTTAGCATTTCAGTCATCTACAGGCCATTACCCAGTGCTGTAATTATACCACATATTCCATAGACCTATATTACTTTGAATGAAAGAATGCCAATTACAGTCCTTTTACTCTGTCTCTCAGTGTGCTGGCTGATGCCTCCATAAAAGTCTGTGATTAAATTACTCAGGGGAAAGCACTTACATTTTATATGACAACCCCTGACGCATCCCTCAGCCGTGAATTCCCCAACCAACAGCAAATCTTCTGAGAGGCTCTGACTGCGGACAGGTGGGTCCAGATTCCTGAGAGGGACAGAGAGACAAATCCTTCCTGCTTTATACTGTTATTGTCTGTCTCTTCCTACTGATACAGGGTTAGCTCACCTGACATACATATTGTCTAATCTGACAGGAATAGTAGAGCGATGTCACTTTATTTTTGACTTACCACCAGCATTCTGTTTTCTTCTTACTTAGCTGTCAAAAAATCTTGTAACAGCACTATATGTACAGTATAGCCCTGAAGCACGAGTGCTATACCTGTGAAAGTAGGGGCTCTCCAGACAAAATCATAACTAAACAAGGGTTATTCAAAACTTTTTGTCTGAGGAGGTTTTAGCACACGCTGTAATACCCACCGCCAACTGCCCTTCTTTCATTTGAAATAGAGTCAAAGGCTTAAAATGAATATACGTATCTAGCAACTCCCACATGTTCCACTGAGGCTGAAAATTCCCTCATCTGACACGTGTCTGCTGCAGACTGTAGGTGTTGTTGCACCAATGAACACTGGACATAGGCACCGTGAGAGAACCCTGTTCAAGGCACACAAACTGCAAAGTAAGAACTTCACATAACACTCAAATGCTAGTTTATTCAAGAATTTTATTCCTCCTGTCGATGTACAGGAGTCATTTTAGACATACGGTGTGAAAAGCAGGGCTCCAGAAATTTTCCCCGTATTTCACGGCAGAGAAATTCAAAAGTTGTTCAGTCACGCTGGAATGTGAAATGTGAGTTCTGGGAAGACATGGGCTAGACAGACACACAAGCCCTTCTGACGTGGAAGGAAACCTTAACTTGTCAATCACGTCACTCTTCTGTCAATAGCTGTTTAATCCTCTGCTGAAAGCTAGTAGGTGCTGGATCAGAGACAGACAGGAGGTTAAAGGTAAAGTGAATGACAAACCCCCCACTACAAGAGCATTTTCCATCGTTGGTGCATAGTTAGCTGAAAGGTAAGAACTCTAATGATCTTGTTTTTTTTGTGAAACCAGACATGAGTTTTTAATATCAAAGCTGTGACTCTGCTTGTGACTGTGACTAATGAAAGTGATACTAAATGTAAATGAAAAAAAATGCCCATTTTGTAGATGGCATAAAATGTCATCCATGCCTTCCTAGCCACCCTGAGAAAGTGCACGTTTAAATGTCTTGCTTCGTACTCTGCCTGTTTGAGAAAAGACAGACAGTTGAATGAGTTGCAGTTATATGTGTGGGTATAAACAAAACATAATGAAATGAGCACAGTGATTACAATACCATTGTTTTGGAAAAAAAAAAAAAATCAGAAACATTTGAGCTTGTATATAAGCCTTATCATCCCCATGACAACGGCTTTACTGGTAACATGGAGATGTATTTGTGCACAACCACAGCAACATCTTCCAATTGAATAAAGCTGCACCTGTGCACATTATAGATGGAAATAATAGACTGAAAGCAACTGTTACAGTGAGCCTGTTGCTAATAGATGTGCATGAGCATGTTTGATTTTGTGTTGTTTTGCAGCACTGAGAGCACATTCTCACAGATGACTGAAATGTTTCATTTCCGGATATCAGCATAAGATTAATTAGCTGATAAACGCACGTGCTCTATTTATGGTAATGTTTTACATTGTACTGTGAGAAAAATGACAAAAATATATTTTACATTTTAAATAAACAACTGACCTTCAGTCAGCTTTTTTGTGCAATCCATTTGTCATGTTTGGAGTTATTTTATTGTTCAGTTACAGGTTAATGGTAAAATCCGAGTTGTTTTCAGACCAACAAAATAAACACGTTCTTAAACCTGCAAGAGAAACTGCAATAGCACAAACTTAGCTGGGTATATGCTTCAAATAAATAGCTTCATTGTGAACTTTTTCCCATTTTGTTTACCACCGGGATATAAACTATACACCAGAGCTGAGATGCATACAGAGAATATAAGATCAGAACCAATAGTAACACTTAAGATGTGGTAAAGACGGGATTCTTTCTGGTATACCGGCTGCTCTGTTGAATAATTGGAGAATGTTATGCCAGCTCTGTCAATACATTTTCTTGGAGGATAACAGTCCTGTGCCAATGAATATTTATGATTAATACAGCTATTTGTAATAAATATTTTATGTTACTTTATTCACCAAGCCGATGAGATGAGAATAAGGGTTCAAAGGATTGAGAGGTGTTCATATTATTCACATAGTCTGTTTTTTAATTTAAATTGCAGAACTTGTATATATGAGTATTTGCTCAGTTAGCAAACATCAACTCTGACTTACCATTAGGCATTTTCCAATTAAATTTCAGATATTCATTTTAAATTCGGTGAATCATACATATTTAATGCAGCACCATAGGTATAATTATAGTGTCCTGTAATGAGCTGGGTGTGTTGGGATGGGATATTTGTTGTCTTCATGAATAAATGCCACCAACTTTTCTGAGGCCAAGAACATTTGGATTCTAAAAGAATGACAGACTGTACTGAAAACTAGAAAAGGCAAAATTTTCTGAAGAAAATTTAGGTGTGCTCGCTGTTGAAATCTTGCAGCCAAAACATTTCAATTAGTTGAAATAATGAAATACTTGAAGTGGCAGTCGATTCATACTGAAAACGGTTGAATTGTCAGTTAGAGTGAAGGTGCTAAAAGGAGGTTTCAGTTTACATGTAAGCACTGAGTGAGGTTGAAGTTTCAATTTTACATTGTCCCTAATGCCAGGAAGTCGAGAAGGATCTCTGAATGATCAACATTAACACCCAGATGAAGTACAACACAGTAATAAATATGGTTTATATACATACAGAGTCCACAAGAGTAAAAGTAAAAATAGTGAAATATATAACAGTAAGCCCTATGATTAATTAACAGTTACTTGTTGAATGTTGTATTAGCAACATATTAGACTCTGACAGCTGGTATAATAGCTGGCTTCATTAGCAGTAAACTGCATAGCAGGGGGGCTAAATTAACATGTCACAAATCAACAATCATAAACAGCAATAAGAAAGATTAGCAACAGATAATGCTACAACAAGGCCATCTGGGGGAGTACAGTGCAGGGTAGGAAATTAACTGGGGCTTTTTTTGCCCTCATGAAATATGTTACTGGGGCATTTTGGATCATTTCTAGGGCAATTTTTTTCAAATGATGGGAAATACTTTAGTTCTACGTTGCGTGACAGACTGATATACAGTGACTCTTATTCAAAAAAAAGCAAAGGGAGCAGCTGAACTTATAATGCAAGTAATATACTCACACTGAGTTATAATCCAATTTAGTGCATATTTTATTTTCAAAAGAATAAACAATAAACACAATGTTACATAACAATTTTACAGTTCAACATCACAATAATGTTGTCTAGCATGCTATGTATGGCACTCTATGGTTTAACATAACATGCACTTTGACAGCACTAATAGCTTTTTTAGGCACAAGGCAGAATAGGAGAGGGTCAGTAGCTGTATTTGGAACCGCCTACTACATATTACCGATGAACACAGTTACAGTATGTACTACAAACTGCATACTATCCATCAGGAATCAGGCTGCTAGCAGCTGAGATGACCGGCTGGTCTCACCCTGCCAGAAGCGCCTCACATCTCCGAAAATGTTGGAGCAAATTTAGGGCATTATTTGGATAAACTGACAACATATTGGGAACCTACAGGGCTACTTTCCTGAAAAAATATTAAGACTTAATAAAGTGACATATTAACAACTTATCAACAGCTTTTAGCCTGGTTCAAAATCTCCACCATCACTGCTGGATGGTTGGCCCGCAACGTTGTTGTGACCGTTCCAGCACTTTGCATTGTGGGACACAGTAAGCGAGATAGACTGGTAAGATGTATACTGGATTTTTTTTCTGAATCAATATGACATCTGGGTATTTTTGACATTTTAAGAATTTTACTTTTGTTTGCATACTGCATACTACATGCATGCTACAATTTGGTCAAATCAGTACGTACTGCTGGTATCGTAGGTTGTTTTGAATGCAGTCAGTGATTGTCTAGATTTCTAACGTACTTTTATTTCGACTGATTGTGACTCAGCTGGAAGTATGACAAGTTTGCAAATTAAAAAACACTCCATGGTGGTAATGTTACAGTTATTAGCTGTCACAGCTGAATCACAACCTCGCAACGCTTGAGCAGGAGGAGGGGGTGGGGTTTGTGCAGGTACGGAAGCCTAGCTGTCATTTCCGAGTTGCATTTTGAATACAGAACAAAGTCTGCGCATGCTTTGCAAAATGTATTGACTGTTTAACTGTTTATTTTACGAGGGCATTTTACATTTTTAAGGGCATTTGAGCCTGGTAAAGTGTACTGTAGATATGTCAATATTTGCTTGGTCACAGATCTAACAAAAGGCTGGAAGTAGCTGTTCCAGTAAGGGTGCTACTAGTGACAGAACGCCCAGCTGCTGATGACAGAATAGAACGGACTCATGAATAAATTGCCAACAAATAATTGTAAAGATGGCTAATCGGGTTTCAAAAAACAGCCTTTTCCATCACAATATTTTTTGTTGTTATCAGCAGAAAATTTAACTAGCTTACTGTTCCTCTACTAACATCTCTAACACATAATTAAAGTACATAATTTAATATCCTAACTATAATTTAAACATCACAGCTTTATGGGTTTATTAACTGCTGCAAAGATGATAATTTCCTGAGGTGTCTCACAATCTAAGTGTGAGAATTTTACAGATATAATACAACCTTACATTCAATGTGCATTCCAAACCAGTGCCAAACTCAATTTATATTTAAGGGTTAAGACAAATACTGTTAATGTGACTTGGTGGACCAAATGATAACACCATTAGCACATATTGTACTTTTTGTAGTAGACACAGTCTGTTTAAATTAAACTGGTGGTGAACATACAGCCATAATGTGTAAAGGTCAAGTTATAAATTATGATGCAGGCTGTATCATAATGTATAGTGTAAATAAAGATGTATTGGTGAAATTCAGAGGAAATCTTAAGCAGTCTATGGTCCAAAGTTTTACAGCAAACGTGTTGCAACTGTTGTCCTATCAAAAACATTTCACAAAGAGAAGGCTGCAGTGTTGTGGCACGTTGAGTGAAAAGGAAGTAGCAGCAGCTGACTGCACCAGCTCTTAAAGTTCAAACTTTGCTCACTGTTTACTAAATTGACATTTATTCATCATTGAATCGAAACGAGTTGCACCACACAAACCAGCTGTAACGTCAGCACCAACGGTGAGATTAGATGTTACTCAGTAAACCACATAACTTCTGCTAGGTTGGCATAATTGTTTATTTCTTACTCATTCTAAATCCCACAAATACTACTAACTCTGAAACACACATATTTCTCCAGTGCATGCAGATATATAGTACTTGTCAAAAGTTTGGACACACTTTCTCATTCAAGGGAATGGGAAGGTGTGTCCAAACTTCTAACTGGTACCGTAAATAAAGTAAAATTGCAATTAACAGTCTAATATAAAATTTGCTTCAATAAAACTGTTATTTATGGAATTTATGTGACAGCCTACTACAGTGACTTCCTGTTTATGTACTTCACGGCTAGCACCACCTATGTTTCCTAGCAACCAATTTACACATTACGGTATAAGACTTTTCTTATGTTTTAATGGTACATCACTAGTAAATCACTAGTTTGAAGCGAGCTAGTATCTGCTGAGAACCTAGAAGGAACACAAACTTAACAAATAGATGATGTAGCCCAATCCAGTAGAACAGGTAGATGACAGGGCTTTTTTTTTTTTTGGCTTCCATTATATGTCATTTAGTGTCTATATGTGTCTGAGATGTGTAAGAGCGGCTCATATTTAATGAGAAAACTCTGTATTCCATGATAAAGGTCTTGTGTTTGTCCATATAAAAGTCTGTGATCTATTCATTATCTTTATAGGGGCAGGATGAATAAACCACAGTAAACAGAACAGCCTGTTTACATTTTCAAGCAACACGGGATAACATTCTCCTGTAAGGCAGCCATTGTCTTTGCTGTTACTCACCTGATTGCATCTGTTTCCAATACTGCCTGCATGTCCATCGAGCATGAGCAGGAATATACTGTACGTAATGACAGACATGGCAGTGGTACATTAATGATAATGATGCAGATGTTTGAAATAATTGAGGTGTGCTGGTAAACGTTGTGATAATGGAGGTAAAGGAAACATGTATGATTGAAGAGGAAGATGACTGAGGCCGATGGAATTTAAGATCAAAGAGGAGGTCTAAATGCTTTGTCTTTTGACACAAGTAGAAATTTTAATTCATGATCATGAGAGGGAAGCAATGGGATGCATGGCTGATGCAGTAATAGAACCAAGCAAGATAAAAGCAAAACCCTGTAATGCACTGTGACACGAGGCTCACATCAAGAGCAGAGAAAAGAAATGGTAAAAATGTTCGTCTGATAAAAAAGCCATGTTTTCTGTCAAATATTAATGACCCCATGAAAGGCTTTACTCATAACAGCAGCTATTCTGAATTTATAAGGGGCCACAGTTACACAGAATAGTGATAAATAACTCTTCTAGCTCTTACAACAACACCCCTTTCTCTTTTAATAGATGGGTACACAACACAGGCAGTCGCATCTGTCTGTGTGTGTCTCTCTAACAGAAACACAGTGTGCGTGCACGCGCCCATGCACGCTCAGTGTTTGTGCAGCTCTGACTTATTTTTCACTTTTCCCTTTAACTTCCTGTGAGTCACCAGCGGTGGAGGAAATACTTTACAGCTGTACCTTTATTTTTATGTGAAAACACGGCTTAATGCACACCGAGAACAAAAGCAGGAATCTGGTACAATGTTTTGCTTCACTTGTAAATTCCTGGGCACCTACTTAATTTGCTTTGCTACTCAATGGTAAAGTGCAGTTATAGAGCTGTTACATAACCTTTGCTTATTTAAGTATGTCATGAGCCTAGAGTGGCTTATGTAACTTTACAAGATGGTATAAATCTGTAGATCCTCTCCTCTTTTCACTTATCTAAAATCCAAGATACATCTTTTGTGCTGATGGAAATTGCTCTCAGAGAATCTGTGAGAAAGTGTCCTTGATTATCATGCATGAGATTAGTCTCTCTAAAGTGGATCATGTCTCCACAAATCTTTTTTTTTTTTTTGTAACCACAATTAAACGTGATGCCGTGCAGCGTTAGTTGCAAATGATGCTTGTCACATGTGAGATGCAGGGGAAAAAGATATGCAGAAAAAAGGAAGATACTTTTTTATTTCAGATATTCATAGTTAATGTTTGCAGAGTCACAACAAAAGGAATAAAAAGTCCTTTGATGGCTACTTGTTCTTTTGTCATTTACAGAACTGCAGGGAGAGATTAAAGGTCTGAAGTTTTTTGGCCTAATAATTTAGGCCAAAAAAAGATCTTTTTCAGTAAAACACCACCTTCTTGAGGAGTAAATAGTCAAGACAAAACTGTCATTGTGAATGCTTCTGGATGAGCAGTTGGAATGTTGCCCCAACATTACATAACCCAAAGGCATTCCCTCACACTGTAAGAATATGTTGCAGAGGACTACCTCTCCATTGTGCTTTATGAACTGATATCATTTATGAATAAGTAGAACTTGTTCACATCTATAAAACACTAATTATTAAAAATAGATCAGATATTTTGTGATGGCTCCATCTTGGGGTCAGACCCTTACTGAGCATTATCCCATAATGAGCAACATAATATCCTGATGATTCCCACTCTGATTCTAGATGGAGTCTTGATGTTTGTGTTGATGGGCTGCAGTTAATATGACTTGTAAAGAAGATGGTATTTAGTAATTGTCTCCGATGTGGGTAATTGAGGAGAGTTGTGCGTTTAGCTGTGCTTGATTGGATAAAGTGATCCACAAAGGAGTTTCCCCTAATGCTGTGTTCATGTCATATTGGACTTACAGTAATTACACGGTTCCAACTTGTAAATAGAGTTCACATCAACCTCCAAGTCGTAATTAAAACTGGCAAACTGGGATTTTTCTGAAAGTTTCAAAATATCTGATTTAGTACTTAATTAATAATGCAGAAGTGCCTAAAAAGCCAAACAAACATACGACGCATTACGTCAGCCAAAGTTTGTCGTTCAGTATAATTACACCCAAATATAAAAGAATATAATGTAATACTGTCAATGCACAGCATTTTAAACCCTAAGACAACCAACTCAGTTATACAACCTTCCTGAGTTGTCAGATGACATGAATGCTTGCAAATCCTTAACATGAGAATCTTTCTTCCCATCCATCCAACATAGCGTGAACGTGGTGATCAGTGGTGATCACTGCATGAACTAAAAGATTGTTTTGCAGCAGGATGCAAAATTGGTGCGGTCAATTAATTTTGGAGTCAAAATACCTAAAAAAAAACCTTCTAATGAAAAATTCCTATGAAACTAAGTTAAGGAAATTGTTTGCTAACACATAAGCCATAATAATTTATACAGTGTTCTTCTGCTCCCAAGTGCTAAAAAACATAAACAAACAAACAAACAAACAAAGAAAACAATTAGTGCAACTCCATTAAAGCTCCATTAATAATATATTTTTATATCAACATTGAATCAAATGAATTCTTGTAATATGGAAATGAATACCATGGTACTATCAGTGTTGTACTGTGTTAATCTTGCATGGTATTGTACTGTTTTCACAACCAAAAACTGCTGTAGAGACACTCCATTGCACCTCCCTAACCCTCACAATATGGACTTACAGTAAAACATCAATCATTACCAGTAATAGTACCAATTTTTTTTTATAGAATTCTTAATCGTTCACTAAATGCATGAAGTAGGAAAAAATATAATTGATGCAATTAAATGTTTTAGCTTCCATGGTTACTTTGTTTGTTTTTGTTTTCTTTTTGCTTAAACGCTGCAGCACAGCTAGAATAAAAGTGTGCACATCAAGGATGTTGATGTTAGGAGGACTGACACTTGTTGCTCTAAAAGTAGTTCTTGTGCTTGGCAACCATATCAATAAATCATTTTTTGTCATTTAATTGCAACTTTGTTTACACAGTATTTCTCATTTTTATCCTCATACTTCAGCCTCCTACCCCTGCCCCTTTAGCTGTCAGACCAGGCAACAGTACGGGATGTTTCAAAATCTTTTTGTATCAGCCTTGTTTGGCTCACTGCCTGCCCCACAGGTCGGCTAGCCACTGGGAAAACTCCAGGCTCTCCAGATGGCCAGTACGCTTATAGAAGCAAGTTACCAAGCCCTTGTGAACATCAGTGCATACTTAAATTCAAATGATATTTTATTGCTTTAATACTCAGTTGTATTAGATTAGATTGCAAATTAAATCTATGTTGTAAATGCAGTGAGTGCTAATAATTGTTTTCAGTAACCATCAGTCAATCTATCTATGGCCATTACTGCACTCCCACCTACAAATGTCCATCAACACGTCTTTCTGAATCACTGTAAAATCCCATATTCAACAAAGACTTACACATCATTGTCAATTACAGGCAAGAAACAAGACAGGAAGTTACTGAGTACTTTGCTTCCTGCAGGCTGCCCATTGTTGTGATGGAAACTATGAAACTACAATCATAGCTGCAGACCAAATCAGCTTTCTTTTGCTAAAATTTGCGAAAAACAACTAGTATATCAATTGCAGGCCTTACTATCGCAACACATTTCATAGTGTACCAGTCAGTTGTTTAATGGAACTTCCAGGTGATCCTTGTCAACACACATTTGGGAATGCCATGTGACTTTGTTGTATTTATCAAGTATGTAGTTCAGGTGCTTATCAGTCACTGGTGAATATTACATATGAGCTGGACCAATGAAACTGCTGCTTTAGGATAGGAAACCAGGAATTAACACCACCATTTGATGCATTAACCTGGTTCACTATTTGCCAGTTATCTATGTTGTTAGAACATATCAAATTCTCCTGAAAAATCAGGTCATTTGTCCCAGTCTACCACATTTGTTTGGTTGTTTTAGGGTAACATCCAAGTGGCAAACTTGGAAATGTTCAGCTTTGCAAGTTGATAAGACCAGCCTGCATGCATTCTTTTGGTCTCTGTGAGGCTTGACCATCTCTTTAAGGAGGAGATGCAAGTTCAGACTGGACTTCAGTGTCTCCGGAACATGCGACCCACATATGTCCAGACCCTGGACTGGGACAATGCAGCACTACTATGATCAGGGCTTGTTGTTCTGCCCATATAAGTCAAGTCAGAACACGTCTCACAATAGCTGCATGACCACAGGGACACAATGCCAGCTTTAGTACTGATGATGTTTCTTAAGTAAAGGTATACCAGTGTCGTTGGTAAATCAGAAGCCTTGTCAATATATTATTATAAGTGAATTTAAAAACCCATTTGTTGAAACCTAACTTTGTAATGTAATAAATGATGCAGAGTGTCAGTATCTGTAGAAACATATCATTTCTCAAAGGGATTTCTCTCTTTTGAAACATGCAAATGTTTTAATAAACTTAATGGATTTGGATCAGATTCCTGTTATGGGATATGGGCTTGAAAGCAATGTTTTTACAGATAATATCAAGCCCAGATAAAATTAAAGACCATGCCATGTTTAACGAAAGAAATGTAATTTAAGAGCAATCCAATCAAAAAATACCAATGTTTAACTCAATCATAGCTGGTAAGCAATCTGTTTTCAAGACACAGAATACATACAATATCTCTCTGTATTAGAAAACATTTAATATGTGACCATACTAAAATGGATGGATTTTCACTTATAGAAGATATAGTATTAACATTAAAGTCAAATAATAATAAAGCTACAAATGACTTACTCCTGTCAAATTTATTTTACAGTAATTCATTCTGAGAGAACAACAGTTATGGAGAGTAATAATTGCGTTTTGTTAGGGATTGGCAGCTAAATATCTTATTCCAGTTTCGGAAGACATTTGAACTATAAGACAGAGCCTTAATTATAGGAAATTTTATGTATGGCATGTTTCATTAGAGGTAAACCGATGTGCTTTACATTAATGTGCATATATCAACAAGTAATATGAAAATATATTAAATAAAATACAAGAATAAACAATATTGACATCCACTCAGCCTCCAAACGACACTGACAAACCAGACAACTATCGCACAGACAAAAACCACAGACACAGACTCATATATTAACTAATAACTCCAGAAGGAATTTCAGCTCACTTTTGAATGTGGAAACTTTTACCCAGTTTGGATCTTAATCTAGGTATAGTTAGATGACCTAAGAGGTTTGACTAGACTGTAGACACTTAGTCTACATACTGCCAAACTATTCACTGCTTTAAAAATAATAACAGTAATTTCATTAGATTTTGATTCTGCATTAGTTCTGGGAGCTAATGAAGTGATTTAAGTCCTGCAGTAATGTGAAGACTGCATTCTGAATGAGATGGAGCCTTTCTATTGTTTGTTTGGGATTTTCTATAGTTAATAGAAATAATTGCAGGTCTGTTATTGAAGAGTATAATTTATTAAGTTGAAAAATATCCAGAATTATATTAAATTACAATATTTTTTGACTCATAGAGTGGAACAAATATATTAATATTAACACTAGCCTAAACTGCTGCTGCTAAACTGCAGAGCAGCAGCTCTCAAATTCAAGTGCAGCAGAAGGATACCAATGAGAGATTGAACCATGTATCTTTTCTTCCCTCTTGCCTCTACACCCCTCACATTCAAATGACCTCTGAAGGCAGCATGGGGATCTGCCTGATATATATTACAGTATTTTGTCTGTGTCTGCTATGTGCTAGACTTAAGTGCCGCCCTCCCCCCACCATGCAGCTGACCTTTCATATTCAATATACCATGTTGGGTAAAGGTCACTACTGTTTTGGCTTCTCTCCACTGGTTTTGTTGTGTGATTGGAAATACCCACAGAATCCTCAATATATAAATATTTCCATGTCGCTGTCAAAAACATGCAAAGGGCAAGTAATCACGGTGCATTTTTTAGTACGTGATTTTTGAGGTTTATAATCACATCAGGCTGATTAGTTTACATTTGAGCGTACAGCGCTATAATGTTATGAGTTTCTCCTCTCATTAATTTCCATTACGTCTGTTCTTCCATGATCAGTTTTGCGGTCTCATGACATGAAGTCGGGGGCATGCAAAGCTTGAAATTAGTGTAAGACTTGTGTATCATGTGTCATGAATTGAAAAATAAAATACTTTGTTATCAGGGGAAGCATCACCTGTTCAGAGCTCTAAATGATCAAGATATAAATATATATTTTCCCTTTTGACCACAGATTTAATGTCACTCGCATGTTTTTTTTCTCTCTCTCTTTGACTTTACTTTCAGTGGATTGGCAATGGATTTTCTTACATTAGATTTCCCAATCACATAAAGTGCCTGCTGCTGGCTCCCCATGACAGGTGCAGAAACCTAAACAGCCTCTTTGAAAACTGAATACCTTATTGCTAAAACCATGTGCGTTATTTCATTACAGGGAGATCTTATTGGGTGAGACAGAGCTCTAGTCCTCTCTGTTCAGTATATTGTTGAAACAATTTTGACCTTCAACATATTTTACTCATCTACTGGAATTTTATACTTTTGTTTCATCACTGTCTTTCTTTCTGTCATCATCTCTCTCTGTGGTGATTCTGTTTTAAGACTTGGGAATGTGAAAGGCTCCAGTTAAGCTTCAAATGCCCCCCCCACTCCCCTTGCCCCCCCCACCACCCCCCCTTTCCAATGAGATGGAAACATTAATCAATTAGGTTGGCCCTTAAAGGATCTGAAGGAGATGAAGCTCTCCTCTCTCTGAAAATGAAATGCCACAGACTTTTAAATCCAGTCAAAGGGCATTTTTCCCAATCTTGCTCTTCTCTTTTTCCCTCCCTTTCATTCCCCACTCCCTGTTTCATTCATCTTCCCTCCCATCCCCCTCTCATTTCTCATGTGCAACACAAGTAGAAGGTCGGAGAATGAGAGGATGATGAAGAGGAGGGTTTATTCAGGAGTGGATGAGGGGATGATGGGCCTGTGAAAACATGAATTGAAATAAAATTTTCTGTGGCTGTATCTAAAGGCTAAGAATCCAATTTTTCTAATTGTTTTGCATCAAACAAAATACAGCTGTTCCACAATGTTACCCCTCACGTCCAAATCAAATTTAATATTTTTATTGTTAAAATAATTTGATTGTTTGGACTCTTTGTGTTTCTGATACACAGACAAGTCAGATCTCAGCCAGTCATATATTACACTTGACATGGAAATGGTGTGACAGATATAATCTAATAAAATGTCATACATCTGTATATGAATAGTAAATATTGTATGTGGTTGGTTTGCATCTGGTGGAAATGCAACAGCAGCTAATTACTAGTATGGAAAAGGGTCACGCAGAGGGTGGAGCAGACTCCATGAATGGCAGTTGTTTCAATGGCCGATTGTCCAAAGGAACAAGAGATAACATAGTCTCATTATTGAAGGTCAGTGGCTAGAAAAGGTTAGCAAAGGTTCACCATTGAACAGCCCTTTGTGGTGCGCCTGCCACGGCCTCACACAGAATTTATTCACACAAGCTTTTGATACAAAACTCAACTGTGCTTTGGTAAAGAGAAGTGCAACTTCTGCAAAGCATTCTTTGGCACGTAATTGTTGGTATTCTGGAAGTGTCATACATTTTAGTTTATTTGCACATTTTAATTCTGTTATGCCAGAAAATGTTTCTGAGTCTTGCCTTTGGTTATTTTGAAATGTCTACACCTTCCTTGATTTAGTTACAGGTTTTCATGTACAGTACATCTTTACTCTCAATGGGAAGGCTCTCTTTCTGCAAGAAAATGCAGAAATATGATCTCATAGCGAAGCAAATAAAATTTACTGAGGGTCAGTTGCACTGGGTAATAAAATATTCCCAGACAAGAATGGTGTCCTTTGTAAGGCTGTGGTCAGTGTGTCAGTTTTAGGAAATATGAAGATACTAGCTCTGTTTATTGCCTCTGAATTCATTATGATGCCTTGTTACCAGGATCATATCAAACCCTGTCATGTCATAATTTCCATTGTTTCTCTTTACAATACTTTCGCAGAGTCTATTCAAATTCATTTTTCTTGTTTTCTGTTTGTGATCACAGGAGTTTTGAACAGAATAATAGAAATTGTTTGACATGCATTGAGGAGAAACAACCAAACTTACTGAGCTGAATGGTTTTCATCCAACATATTAAGGTAGTCAGAGTTGAGCGGAAATGTGAAAGTGAAAAATTAAGCACCTAAGTACCAGTCTGATTTAGCTTAGATTGACATAAAGTGAAATTCATTGTACGAGTCAAAGGCAAATTCATCTATAAAAGGCATTTACAAAGCATTTTGCAAGCTGCTCCATCACAAAGTGATTCACAGAACTCAAATGACAACAAATCAAAGTAAAGGTGAGTCTTTTCAGCATAATCACTTTCCATGGGTTTGATTTTTTTTTCCACAAATTTGCTGCTTCTGTGTAATACTGCAAAAACAGTGTGTTTTTTGTGTAAATTATGGTCATTAATGAGTCATCTCTCTGCTTAATGGACCTACGTATTGAACTATTTCCTGTTTACCCTTACTTTACTGTTTGCTGTACTCAGGACAACCTTATATGGAAATACTACCAGCAGACCAAGGCAATGCTGTTACAACATTTACATTTGTGCTACATTAAATCAGACAAAAAGGTAGCAACATTTAGGACTCCAAATTCAAGTTAAAAGCAAAAGAACCTGGTGCAACATCCATGAGAAGAAAACCTCATACTACTCAGATGTTAGTAAAGAAAGTACTCAAACTATAAAAGTTCTGAACCTGAAAGCTTTGACCTGTTTTACAAAAGAATATGCATTAATATTTTACACAAAATGACCAACAATGGAAGTCCTGCAGTGTCTGACGAAACTGCACCTTGACAGCTTCACTTCCCATAACTAGGGGGGAACTGACGGTCTTATTATAGTGACATTAAATAACACTTGCATAACTCTGCTTATTTGTTACAGATGAGAGAGTAGGCTAATGTGTATTCTCTCGTGTGATGGAAGAGGAGGAGAGCACTTAAGAAATGCTGAATTTAGCGTACTGAAACACACAGTGTCTGAGGGTTGTTTGTTGACAGACACCTCTCTTTTTTTCTGCTTCTTATTTTAATAATTTTTTAATATTTTTACATGAATGCAACACAGTCATAAAGATTTTTACACTGGAGTCCTTAAACTCCCATCCTCTGTAAATCACTACCATTCACTTCGTCAGAGACATCTAATTCATAATCTTAGAATTATTTTTATCATTGAAAAGTGAAACGTTCCTAATATTTTGCCCCCCTCATGTGTGTTAATGGTGTAGACAAAGTATTAGGAACACTTTTCAATATAATGCACTCCAGTACACCACCACCACACACTACGACCTCAATAATAAACATAAAGTAGAATTATCACCTTTCTGACAATGTCAACTGAAACTGAAAATGTATAAGCTTTATAAAAGTAGACTTTATGGCAGAGCTGTTGTATTGGATTGCATTTGATTGCACAGGTGATCCTTATAAATTGTATAATACATATAACATGTTATGATTGTTTTTTATATATTGTTTCACATTGAAGTATGTTGCACTGTTTCACTGCAAGAGCAGAACAAGACAGAGGGAGTATTCTGCTTATACTCTCTGCTTTTATGATGTCTACATTGTCCTGCAGTAAATAAAGTGTTCATCCAATATTTTCTGTGATGATGACTATTTTTCAGTCACAATCAATTTTAAGCCAGCACAACAATTACAGCATAAAATTGGTGCTCTCTTCTAAGGGATCCTCGTTTTTATGTGATTTAAAATGTTGTTTGAAAAACTGACTCAAGGGAAAGTGCACAAATGTCTCATAATGTGATAAAAGCACTTGCTAATGATATACAGTGATGTAAAACGAACAAGCGGAGGCAGAAAATGAACAAAAACCCCAGTTTCACTGTGTCTTGAGATAGAGGGAAGAATTATTTCTTTGCTGTTGTTTATCACTCATTGGTAGTAATCAGTGCACATTTCCATGTGGAGGGAGAATTAACAGCTCACTTAAATGCAAGAGGAAAGATCTAAAGGGCAGAGTAGAAAGGGAACAAAATGTTTCTGTCTTTGACTTAAACCACTCATTAGTAAATGTTTTGTTTCAAAGTAAAATTGTACAGCAATTAAAGAGAAAGTGACATTTTCTCTCCAAAGTTGAGGGTTCCTATAAAAGCACAAAGCATTTCCTTTACAAAACCACCCCCCAAAAACAAATATTTTTTGAAACTGAGTTGTCACTTCTACAAGTTATATTCTTACAAAAGGAAAATTAGTTATCAATTTTCAAAAAGTATAAGATTACTTAAACTTAAAGTTAAAAAACAGTACTGCTGACATCATCTAGACGTAACCCTTAATGGAAAATGTTTTATATTTTCCTCTCATTTCCCGGTGCTAGGAGGAGAGCTTACCAAAGCAATAAAAAGTGTTTGTTCCGCTAATTGCTCTGAGTGGATGAATGTATTTTAAGAGGGTATGCTAGATGATATAATTTGCATAATAATTTGTCATCTCCCCTTTATTTACATGTTACACAAGTCCCTACTTTGTTCCACCCCCCTGTCTCAATCTTTACCAACATCCTTCTCTCGCTTCCACCTCTTTTTTTTTCCGTTTTATCAAATTTCTCCCACCCCCACTTTTTTTTTTCATCCCCCATCTTTCTATTTCTATGCCATAATTCCCTCTCTGTCTGGCCAACACAAAAACTACACACATTCCTTTCCCATGAAGCCATGAGTCCGCTCGTGCCAGAAACCCCTGTGTAATGTATCTTCGGCTGTAACAGTGACAGAGAGATGCTGTGAACAAATGACAGTAAGAGAGAGAGTGAGAGACTGCTGGAGGAGAATCAAACAGACAGCGACACAGAGGTACAGAATGAGAAGAAATCGGTATCCTTGTGACAGTTAACCTTATGAGCTTGGAGTCAGGACAGCCTGAGCTGGCAGACGATGGCAGATCGCCACAGCAAGCCCACGGTGAGACCCATCTGTGCCTGGTATTAAAGCAGGCTCACACCCCAGGGCCAGAGCCACCACGCCGTGTAATAGCTACACTGACATAGGCATAGTCCTGAGGGGGCCAACAAGTCACCCACTGGGATGACAATGGCAGCTTGGTTAACACACTCTCACACAAAAACTCCCACGCATGCACCAAAAGCTCAGAAAAAGAAGAAATACACACATGGGTAACAATGCATAACTTACACGTTGCTCTGCCCTCGCTAAAAACGCATAAGTGACACTCTCCTACACATTCGAGTGAGTACCTAACACCCCTCCACCCCTTTCTTAAAAGCAGTGTGATACACATTTGGCCATGAGTGATGGTATTTTCCCTCTCTGCTCCTATTTGAAGCTCTGCTTGGACATTGTTCTGTGCTTACATCCTGTTGTGTCTGCCGCTGTGTGAGTGTGATTTGCGTCCAGGTGTGTGTAAATGTCATTGTGTGGGTGTATGTGTGTGTGTGTGTGTGTGTGTGTGTGTGTGCGTCTATGTGAGTGTACAAGGGTCAGGACTAGAGTACAATAGCAATGTATATTATCTGAGCCATGAGAGGTCTGCCAATTCTCAGTGTGTATTCAACAGCCTACTGACTTGCCGACATGCATTCAAATTATCACAGGAGGCAAAATGTATGATTTCGAAATAGATGTAGTCAGTAATAGGTGAAACAGAGAAAAATTATAACTTGGCATGAACATTATGGCCTAAATTACACCAGTATTATATATTGTAACAAGTCTTTTGACTTGTACGGGATGACGAAACACAAATTCATGCATTTGTGAAAATCGAATTAATATCTTTCCTTTCATTAACAACCCCTATTGTGTTGCCTTACACTGGTCACCAATAGCAGGTCATATTTTACCAGCATTCCTGTTCAACATTCAATTACTATATGAAAAATATATAAATAACTACACATGCATTTGCCCTTTTTTGTCCCTCCTAATGTCCACAACTGCTTTTTTTCTGTTCTAAAGGGGCACTCCACCATTTAAAAAAAAGTTATTATGGGAAATGTAGGATCCACCACTGTTTTTGGAGCTTGACTCATACTACTGGGGATTAAAAATCGGAATACAGTATGTGTTATCTTTGAAAACTTTTGGATCTTGACTAGTATGATTTATTTCAGCATGTAAATGTAACATAAATGTGGACTCCTTAATCCGTGAGTGGACACATCCTTCTATTGAATTTTTACACCAGTTTAATGTGGAGGGAGGACCAGAGGCGATTTAATGTTTTCAAAGTGAGACTGACGACACTGTCTGAGTTAATTTACAAAAAACACTCAAATTAGACCAATTTTGACACCAACACTTTGCATGTGTGTGTGGAGCTTTTCTTATCTTATTCTTATTGTCCGTGGCATAGATTGTAAATTGTGAGGTAAATGTGTTTAATTAAAACTGACTTACTTGTTTACAGATGCTGAAACTCAAACCAGTGTTAAAATAACTTCAGATATACTCACATGTGTAATATTATCATCAACAGCAGAAATGTAAGCCTATTAAATTTTCTGTGCATGAAGCCCAGCACTTCGCTGCGTTACGAAACCACGAAAATAGTGGCTCAATCCCGCCAATTCAAACGCAACTCGAACTGAGTTGAGGAAGAAGTCACTCTCCACGACACCCTTCCCTGTCAATCCACCCCAGACACAATGCCATGTTCCTCCTCTGACCGGTAGAGGTCGCAGCATGGCAGTCACAGTGGCCGGGAACGCATGGATGGATATGAGCGCTCCCACATGACAAAGCTACAGCGCGTCTGGAAACCGGGAACGGAGGACGGGCGTTTTGGAAGAAAACGTCGACAAGATCAATCCTGCACCTTCACCTGCATCACAATCATCACTTGGCTCGCTGAAAAACAACTTCAGTGAACGTGTTGGGTTTTTTCTTTCTTTTATCTCATGAGATTTCTGAGGCGAGCAGCTCCCCTTTGCTTCTCCCTCTTTCCAAGTGAACTTTATAGGGATGTTATTTCAGAGCATCATCTCGCTGAATGTCCACATAGTGCTGAATTAGGCTAAGTGAAGGGCGGATATAAAGAGTGAACGAATCTTCTTCTACTTTTTGTTCGGTTTAATACACAAGAGAGAAAAAAAGAGGGAGAGTGAGGGAGTGTGTGTTTGCTAGAGAGAGAGAGAGAGAGAGAGAGAGAGAGAGAGAGAGAGAGAAGTCGCACAGGTTTTTTGGAGCTACGCTTTCATGCCGTCAGTCTTGCGGACTCTGAGATGGACGTCAGATTTTATCCAGCTCCCCCTTCAAGCGTGGGTTCATGTACGTTACCGACTGACTCCGGTTTGGACTATTACCACTCCAACAAGGTAAACAATTATCTCTACTTTACGAGCTTATAGTCGGTCAGATGTGCAGCTGTTAAGTGATGATGCACGCGCGCACAAGAACATTGGTTACACATGGTGGCCTATATGTGATCAGGCGCAATGTGTTACTATCAGAGACAAGTGCTGCACTTTTAAGTTAGAGAGTGAATCGGTCTGCAAGGCTGCATTGTCATTTAACTTTGTTTCATTTCTGTTGTGCTGATTGTCCTAAACTCTACAGAAAACCACACATCACGCACCTGCTCTAAGCTTGTCCACGCGGTGTTTTCATTTAATCAGAATTTGCTAATGTGTTCATCTGGATAAACTATGGGTGCGTTGTACTGTAGCTGTCCGGTGAGCTGAGTTGCAGCGCACCACTCTCTCCAGCGCACTGGAAGTGCTGGCGAATGCTCTCTCTGAACAAACTGGACACATTTTTAAAAAACTGAATATATGTCAAGCAGCAAAGTGGCCACTGTATAATTTAAACCTTTCCAGCCTAACTGAGAAAACACAAGGCTCTTATCTGCTCCACACAGGTTCCCACATGGGTCAATGCGCAATTAGTCCAATAAACAATTATTGCGACTGCTTCTTAATGTGATAGTAACAGCATGTTGTGAGTCGGGGCTATTTGTGATGCTCTAAGTCTATTTGTGATGCTCTAATGGATCGTGTAGCCTGTAACAGACCAGTTTGCATATCATTTTCTCATATTTTTTATGACTGAATGATAAAAGTGTTCATATGAACGAGGCTAAGTCATCAGTGTCTTATTGCGCATTCATCCAATCTCATCTGACGCACATAATAACTTTTTTTAAATTTAAAAACATTTTTTTTTAGGAATTAATTATTTATCGGCGACCTCAAAAGAAATAATCCATAATGATCCTTATGCTTATGATTAAAACTCACAAGGACAAAATACTGGATTAGTTTTTGTGTTCCTATGAACAAGGGCAAGAAGTTGCGATTTGCACTTGCGTTTTTACGCACGAAATCGTATCCAATATTCATAGAACCCTAGACATTTCTATTGATACATTTAAGTTGCAACGGTACCAAAATGAAATATCATTGTAAAGCATCTATTTGAAGGAAAGTACAAGAAAAATAGTGTGCATCAGCTCCATTTGGATAGCTAAATATTGCCAAAATTCCTGAATTATGTTGTTATTGATATTTGTGTTGAATGTCATGGGGCTTATGTAAAGAGATCACTTTTTCACTGGTATACTCTCTTCATGTGCTGTACACTTGGCCATCAGCGGTGCTGACTCTTTGCTTTACCAATAAAGGTTTTGCATTTAGGCAAATCTGCTGAATAGTCCAAGATTACAAGTCACAAGCCTAGTTGTTTATTTTCCTGTGGTCAAGGTAAAACTAGTGTAAACATTTGTCAGTAACTACTGGGCAGAGCTAGAAGAAGGCATTATACTTGCAGCCATTCAAATAGGTTTGCTTGCCTTAGCACCTGGAGGGGAGCCAGCAGGCAGTTAACATTTGCTGACGACAAAGTGAAACATTATAGCACAGTATAATATTTGAATTGTTAATCTCATCTGCTCATACACACAGTCACCTGTATGTATACATGAACAACACACGCAGTCACACAGACACACACTCCCACATCCACAGTATCTCCCTCTCTCTCTCTCACACACACACACACACAGCTGCACACACACACACACTCCCACACCCACACACTCACTTGCAGAGAGGTTTGAATTACAATACACAAGTCCTTTACATTGACTACAGTCATTCCTTCACCAGTAACCCACTAACTCCAACCCTTCAACTCTAACACAAACTATTCCTAATTCTGAATTTCACCTTAAACCATTCTTCAAATCAGCTCATTAATAAAGAGAGGGCACTGAAGGGCTTTTGTAATCTTTCTGAGCTTGTGATAATGTTACAACATTTACACTTGTGTGTGTGTGGGTAAATCTAGCACACACACACACACACACACACACACACACACACACACACGTATAGGCCATGTCTCAGGCCTTGTAGCGTTAACACAATGAACTGTACCAGTTATCATGATTCAGTGAGCGTAGTGGTTGTTGGCCCGGTAAGAAGCAGGTTTTGAGTTTCAAGGACAGAATCGTATAACATTGTCATTACTAAAGTAACAGCTGTGACTAAGATGTAAAGTGACACATTATCTGTATCACACGGCTGCTACTACACATAACTGTTGAATAATGATACAAGAGCTTTATATGACGTTTTGGCAATAGTTCATCTTTATGGCGGTCTCATTTCAGCAGCAGGATGAGCCTCCTTGTATGGGTTGACCCCCTGGAGAAGGAGTGTGTTAGCAGTGCCATAGTGGTCCAGTGATACTTCAACTGCAACTAATAACTGGGAAATTTGCAAAGATGATAAAAAATATTATTTTTCCTTCTTGCACATTGCATTGCATGCTAATTGCTTGATGGTTTTTGTAAGATTGTTTCATAAGAAATTGAAAAGATTATTTTAAGTTGAATTATAGCAGTTTTTCATTACATGTAACTGTAGTTTAGACCTTCGACAGCACAAAAATCACACATTTGTAAATGATTCTTAGTTCAAGAGCTGTACACATGGGAAACGACAGACTCAAAAGTCACAAACCTTCACATTCTAGCCCTGTTGGAAGGTGTTGATTTACATTTACACTTAAAACAGGCAGAATATAAATATAGCTTATGTGAAACTCACCAGTGTGATTATTCATTACTGTACAGTATTTAACAGACCAACCAGGAAGTGAGCATAACAGTAAGTGGGACAGTCCATATAAAAAAGCCCATCACTTCCTGTTCTAGTGGTGTAAACTCAAAAACGCATCTATTTCTGTGAGTGACTGTTAGACTTTGTGAGAATTATCACTCATATGTTTTTGTGTGTGTGTGTATATATATACTCGAATGTGTTCTGTTTTCTAACTGAAGGGGTTAATAATTGAGGAACGTAAAGAATGTGTAAGTTGAAACTGGTTCGAGTTGATCGGCTGCATTCAGACTGACGATTGATTGATGCATGGCAGGAATATGGATCAGACTGACAGGATACGTCAATACCACAAATCTATGAATGCACTTGACCTTTGAATTTAGGCAACGATTCTGCTGCAATTCAACATTAAACATCAACAAAATATGTAACAATCATAAATCTTTTAATCAAAAGGTGATTGTGACTTTATTTTTATTTTTCTAACCAAAATCTGATTCACAATCATAGCAAACAAAGATAAAAAGGTTATGTAAGACAGAAGTGCCATTGTGCTTCTTTACACATCGATTTCAAATCGCTTGATAAAACAACCTGTGCGTCCACATTTCAGAACAATGCAAAGACAAACACATGAGAAAAGCATCGATTTGTATATTCGCTATGAACCCCACGGCACTGTTGCTCTTCTCAACTCCATCCAACTAGCGTTGTCCTGCACTTGCACAATCACCGTGAGTCATCTCTACTTTTCGCCCAAGATTTCTCCTAATCTTTTTGAAGCCTCTCTGTATCTTTCCTCGCTGAGTGGGAGGCTTGTTTGTTCAGCGTACACTCAGCTGTGTATACCAGCGCTGAAGGCCACTTCTTCGCAAATGCCTGTTTTAGCGGGAGACTATTTGTCAAATGCATTATGACTTGTGCATACCCTCAGGCAGAATCACTCCGGTGAAATGAAGTTGGATAGATTACTGTAGCTGTTCCACTTTCTCCTCATCCCTCTTCCCTCTAACAGCACGGTGCCCAAGAGAGAGGCTCTCATGTAATTATACTGTAGTTATACTGTTGGTTTATAATCCAATGGTTTGCAGATGTTATTCTTTACATAGTTGTTCCAAGTTACTGTACATTATTTATATACGCTGTAGATGTTTTCACCGCAGTGCAGAGCAGATATTTTATTGATACACAGTTTGTGTAGTGCAAGTACTTACTGAAGTGATATCTCAATCAAAGTGTTACTGTGTTTGAGTACACAGAGGAGGACTTTATGTGTGCATGCGTGTGTGCAGTGCATACCTAATTGCTAATATACCTTGAGGCGAGATGTATGAAACGTTTGAACAAGATAACCCTCATTTATACATCGATCCAAGAATTCCCACACGTTATACTTTGTAATTCCTTATTGTACATGTCTTTATGAATGAAAGAAACAAGCGGCTGACATTTTGTCCACACAAAAATTAGGCCAGTTTTTGCAGAGCACGTACCATCCCTTTTCAAGTGGTCTGTTCCATTTCTACCACTATCCAAATCACTGTATTAGTCATGGGATACTTCAAAGTATGGACAGGCGAAGGTATTTTCCATGTTGAATTCTCAGAATGTGTTTTTTTTTTTCTGCCTCTCTCCTCAAAACATGACCGTAATAGAAACAGAAAAAGAAGAGTTATTCCAGCAGTACCTCATTCTGTACACAGAGGGAAGTTAATTACATGGAGGCAAGCATTCTTGGGTCGACAGCGTGGACTTGGGGTTTTTCATTGTGCCCATTCATAACATTCTGCTGACTGGCCAGTCCGACTTGCAATATCCCAACCGTTCTCACTGGGAAAATGTTAACCCATGCATGGCTCAAATGCACACCAGAGGGGGAAAACGCAGCCTAAGCTACTGAAAGTGGTAAGTTTATTGTTCTAAAGCAGTTCCAGGCAGTTAATTCAGAGCAAATAATAGATAACATAATACAGAGTCATGGAATGAACATTACTTTTTTTATTTTTTCTATATTAAAAAAAAAAAAATCATTAAACAGTTCACTTTGTGAAGTTTGCTTTGGTCTAACCACATCCTGGCCCTATTCATAATCAAGTCTGTCTGTCTCACCCACCTCTCCCCCCCTTGTGTCTAACTTCTTCTCTCATTTACCTTCCCAGCAGCAATGTCAAAAGGTTATGGAGGGAAGCTGGATCGCCTGGGGCTGATAGTGTCTTTCAGTTAATGATAAGTAGCTACAGTGTTATTCTCTGGAGCAGTGGGGCTTAGATTGTGTTTTGTGCACAGACTATTACAGTAGGAGAAAACTGCACTGCATTTTTTGATGATTTTTTTAGATGATTTCTTTAAAACAAATCTCTGCTGAGTACATTTTCATTCGATTTAGATGGAGTAAATCGTGGATAAGTGAGTTACATACAGAACTTTACCTTTGTTGTAATCTGTTTACGCACCTGGTTAGTTACGATATAGGAAAAAAAGCCCCACATTTCTAAACCTACACGGGATTTCACAGGGTATTTGAGGACAGCAATTGGCTGTTTAGAGAACAGGCGAGGGATGTAGTACTGTCCATAACAGGGATTTACCACCATGGACTTCAGTTTAACCTGCAGGATAGTGAAGGTGACAAAGCCTCAACCAGACTCTGCAGCACTCCCGTTGCTCTGCTCTCTACTTTATAATCTAGACGAGACATGACTCAGAGCTACTAGAGGTGTTAAGAGGGTCATAAGTCATGTGTGGCTGAAAATAGATAGTATAGTTTATCCTGCCTGGTTAGCTACTTAATCACCTAGGTCCATGGAAACAGGCTATTTATGTCGGTGATTGATTGTATTAACGGCCAAGAATTCAGTCATGACAGTGCATTTTTTAAAAACTCTTCTCAATGTACTTTTGTGATATACTGCAGCTATCCAAATCATTTCTATGCTTCTATCACATTCCAATCCGTCAGCCAGTAAGTCCGTTTATTATAAGAAATCTGCTTTTAGGAGAAGACTGATCGCAGGTTTTCAGACTTGCATAGCAAACTGTATGTAATGGGAAACACAGCCACATCACAAGATGTCAGACTAATTCCAATTTTGATGTTGATTGTGTATCGAAGCAGCCCAGCCCCGGCCCCAACTCGTGGCCCTCATTAAATCACATTAACCCTAATTATGGTCACTGCCCCTTGAAACCAAAATACTACAGTCGGGCTTGACTCTTGGCTTCTCAGCTGGAAGTTGGGTGTGTATTTCATCCCCCTCAACTTGTGTAAAGGAGTCCGATGTGCCAAGGCGTTTTAAACTGTCTTCACCTCAGGAGGCCAATGGTTCCTCAGTAGCAATAGCCTTGACTGGCTGCCTGCCTGCCTCCCTCTCTGTCTGTCTGTCTGCCACCCCCTCTCTACCGCCTTCCTCCTTGCAGCCCAGTTTCCTTGTGCTGTTTTATATTCAGTTCTTGATTGGTTGGGGGATGGGGTGGTGGAATAGCATTTGAGAGGTTAGCTGGTTAGTGCAGGGAGGGGGAAGTAGATTTGGGGTGTGTGTAAAGAGAGAGAGAAAGAGAGAGAGAGAAGGGGCTGTAGATGGAGGGAAAATGGAGAGAGATTTTTAAGGGTACTTTATTTTTCAGCTCGCCATTGAGTCTGTAATGTCATTCAACGATGTGGAAACCAAAATGAGCCTTGCCACCAGATGTGTTCCAGTCCAGATAGCGACTTGAAAGACAGACGTTTATTGTTTTAGTGCATTTGGTATGGTTCAAACTCAAACTGCATGAAATGCTGATTGATGGATTTCACTAAAGAATGTGTGTGTGTATATGCATGTGTGTGTGTGAGAGGAAGAGAAAGAGAAAGAAAAAAAAAGAAGGAGAGAGTGAGTGAGAGAGAGAGGCATCTGCTTCATGTAATTTATTTAACTATTTCTATGTTCTGCTCTGCCTGGTGATGAGAAGGTAAAATTGACTGCGCTACAGTAGAATTTCAAAGCAGATTTTCTTTCTATCAGCAAACCAATATGGAAAAATACAAGCCTTACACTAGTTTCTCTTTGATATCTACAGTATGTGGTCTTGATGTTTCTATAATGGATAAAGAAAATAGATAAAAAAATACTGCTTCAGTAGCGATAAGAATGGTAAACATACTGTACTCAGCAGCAAGACAATATGTCATAAATTTTTTGCATAGTCGGCTCTGTTTTTTATTTGAACAACAAGCCAATATTAACATTCAAACTGCTGTGACCTTCTGTTATGTAACTTTATATCTTTGCTTCACCAAGGGCAACAACCAAACTTATTGTTGTTGCTGACATTTAGCATCATCCACATGCATGTGGTTTAGACTGTAGGTCAGGAAGTGCGCAGCTCACTCTTTTCTGCAACAGTTTCAGAATCCCTATTGTGAACTACATGTCCTCAATTATCATACAGTAAAGTTTTTGTTGTTCCTCTTGTTTTTACGATTGAAGTACCAGCATGCCAACCTGGATGCAACAAAGACATAACATTTTCGTTGTGTTGAAATGCTGCAATTCCCCCAGCAAGAAAGCTGATCTTCATTAGGATAATTGCTTCATTTCATTCATAAACAAATAGACCACAAAGTGATTATTCTAGATGCTGGGGATTATGAGTGCAGTTATTGGCCTTGGCAGATTTGTGTAAAGCAGGCTTTGGTACATAAATTAGCGTAATCATTGTACAAGAAAACCATATCAACATTTCAAATAAGCACAGACGGAGCTCATCATGTCTCACATTCACACTTGCCACTCTGCAGAGATCTCACAGTTCACCCAACAATTTGTTTTTCATTTAATCTCTCTGGGAATGGTATATTATTGTCTATATGTTTTGGTAATATCATGATATTTTTTCCGTCAAGGCTCTACATGAAATGGTGTGAGAATGCCGTTTACTCTGTGAGCAGGAAATGAAACACTAAGGAGAGGAAGGAGTGGAGGGGGAGGGGGGTTGGGTATGTGGGTGGGGTGGGGGGGGTTGTAGTGCTTGGATGGTGGGGGGTAAGGGCGATTTTTGGGCATCTTGACAGGTCAGAGTGGCTCAGTTATGACAGGTTGTGGACTTGAAAGAACATATCTGTTCTGGGTATCACAGGTTTGGAAGGCACACTGTTTCTGTCAGCCTAAGGGAAACCTGTGAAAGCACCTAATTACCCATCAAAATGAATGATTGGAAATTCATCATCAGCTTTTTGTGGGAGACAGCATTCATCACTCCCACTGTTGACTCAGTCCTTGTTACATGGGAGATTTGTGTGAACTGCTAGACTGACAGCTGTTCCAGGTACAGGTTATACAATTTTGGATTATATGAGAAGCACTGAGAATTTGCCTGTCAGAGTTGCAACACGGCATGTGGTTTACTTGTTGGCATTCCAGTCCCCTGGCTCCACTCACGATGGGTGGAAAAGGTCGGCGAGAACGGTGTGATCAATCAGATTCTATAGGAGAAATGTATAAAAACACTGATAAACATAGTGTCCGCTGTCGAAGAATGCAGCTGTCGGGTGTATTAAGAGAGGTGCGCAAGCCTAGGCAAACATGAGCAGTTGTCTTAGCGTCCTGAGGCATGTCCTGAGCAAACAGAACTGAGATGGCTGGTTCAGGTCCATACACAGAGACCATGGGCCCACTTAGTACACACACACACACTCAGAGACTCTCATAGGTAGACACACACACACTCATACATGCAGATGCGAGCATGTCTGCGCCCGCGTAGCATAAATAAACACAAACGCACACGTGTACGCACACAAACCACAGAAATGCTCTTGTGTTATGCGGCTCCAAACCCACTGCTGTTGTGATTACTTTGTACTACTTTACTTTGTAGTATGAATTTTTTTAAGGATTGACAGTTAACCCTGTGATCATACTCCACACATTCAATAAACTGTGAGTGTGATCACAGTCATTACTTTGGAAAGATTAATGTTTGAGTGTGTGTATCAGCTAGATTGATTAGAAAGACAGGTAGGCTTTACTTGTTTGGCTTTTTTGGTTTCACAAATCTAGTTGCTTCCCACTGTAATTGTCATTTTCAAACCATACTCTCTTATCTCAAGTAAAATTCTCACACATACAGTATGATGGGACATCATTAATGAGGGCTTGATAACACCCAAAAGTTGTATTTTCACAAAATATGTTTGAAATAAGTCCCACTTGGGATGAATTAGATGTTTTTTGTCAATAGATTATGTTTGAGTTACTCTAGGATTGCACAGGAAGTCAGTGAGCTGGTTAGGCCACCAAGGATTGGTCCTCTGCCATGTGCCGTTTGTCTCTGTGCCGCACTGAGCCAAGTGTGTGTGACTCCCCTCCCTATCACCACAAACCCACAGTCCCCCCAGGCCCATTTTTGCCTCAGTCTAGTAAACCACCTCTGGCACTTTTGGGCTTTGTTCATAATATTTTCATTGTAGCTCTGCCTTACTTTCCAGGAATTCCATTTGTTGTGTGTTGATAGTCAGTCTTTGCTACCTAGTCATTTTCAATGACAACCCAGTATAATAGTATCAAATAAGGACATTTAATCTTATAGAAGAGCTGCACCCTGTACTTACATGTAAATGTAATTGTATTATCTCCTTCTCTGAATATCAGTGATGAATCTGGTTTGGCATTGCTGTCCTGCAGCTTTTAGCTTCTCAGTTTAAAATCTACAGTCACAAATGCAGAATAATGATTCAGTCATGTGTATAGAAGTTTGATAGTACATTTTATTTAATTTTTTTTTTTTTTTTTAAATTCAAAGCAGAATGTTTATTCTAATTTTGTACCCTCTGTATATTGATTGTGGATGTCCAAAGGTTTCTTTGGGTCTGTTTTAACCCTCAGTATGTTGATTGGTATGTGATGTGTTGGTGCAGCTGAAACTGAGTGTGTTCACTGTGCAAACACAGCATTGCTGGCACTCCTGGTTTCACTTAATCTTTGACACAAAGGCACTGGCATGTGGCTGGGCTCTCAGACAGATTCAGTGACAGAGACAGAGAGAGGGAGAGAGAGGTGTGGCTATGGGTACATAAACAGTGGGATAATTGCTGAAAAGTTGACAGATCTCAGATTTTAAAGCATTTAAACATATTTGTTTTTTCTTTTTTTCTATGTAGACAGGATGATTACCTTTTTTGGGGATTTCTGTAGGCCTTGAACATCAGAGACAGCTATTAGGACTTCCTGAAGCAAACATAGCATCTTGTGACTGATACCATGCCTGGTACTTTGGTCACCTCAAGACCTTATTCTGGATTGTAGTGTACACAGACGTCCACACTACTGCCAGTCTGGATGGATGATTTATTTGCCTGCCATCCCATAATTACCCACCGGGTAGATGGGAGGACCTCTCTGAGATTACAGTTTGTCTTTGCAGTAAAAAAAAAAAAAAAAAAAAAAGGCTGAGAGACTTTAAACGATTTGCCAATAAGCTCTTTTAAAGGATCTTTTGATGTTTTATCAAGGACTGAAACATTAATTGGAAATGTATTCACCATCTTTGTAAAGATGGAAATGGTTTAGAAAACTATTAAATAGATTTTAAAATGGAAAACATTTCTTTTTTTATCCAAATTGTCGTGTTATCTGGGGTTGTGTTCTTAATTACTGCAGTTCTGCTTGTGTGTGCGAAAACGTTACCTCTTTGGCACCGCAGACTGTTGTTTGCAAAGTTTGATATCTTTGAGATGCAGATGCATTGCATTTTGATAAATATCGAAGGAATATTTCACATCAAAAGAATTGTTTCTGTTTTTTTTTGGACATGGCTCGAGGCTATAAGAATGAATCCAAAATAAAAGGCAGTGACCTCTCATCAGACACAGGATTTTGCTGACATCAGTCATGGGTAATCACCAGCTTTTTGGCAGGAGCCAGGCGTTAGTTCTTTCTAGGTGTACACCACCTAATATTCTTTTAATTGACTTCAGAGAAACTGTATCAAGTCGTGCTGATGAAGTTACAAATTGGCTAAAGCAGCTCATTCTGAGAGCCAGATCTCCTTGTTCCTTTGGTTTGGTTTGTTGTACTTTCTGCTGCTCCGCATAATGACGAGGGTGGAAGAGTGGAAGATTTCAATTACTCGGAGAAAGTCAAGGAGGTTGTTGAAGTTGGAGAAATACAACACGGGCTGGTTGCTATGCGGAGATTGCGCCCATTTGGAATGTAATTAAATTGGTTTGGCTGCTTGCCAGTGAAAAAAATACATTCCTTTCTTCTCATCTCAAATGAAAATGTATAGAGTGTTTTGCTGAAAAATACCTGGAGGGAACAGTAGGCTGTTGAATATTTGTAATACAGCTTGCATTGTGCAGTTGAAATGAGTTTTGAGATGAGTTATCCATTGTGGTTTCCCCTTTGACATTTCAAAGGTATGCAGCTTTTGAACCATGGATTTACTGTAATCTTTTTTTTTCTATTATTGATGTGTGGTTGAGTTATAAACTGTAAATTGGCTTCTCTGCCATTTCACTGGCTGCGCCATATCAGAAACCACAAGGCCATGGTGCAGAAACAGACTTTGTAATAATGTTTATATATAGTCACATGTAAACCCCAGTTATTGGTCCCAGTCTACATGTGAAACTGTACAAGACCACTGTTTACCATATAGAGTGTGTGGCTCCTCTGACCCTCCACAAAGTAACATACTGAATCATGTAACAGACTTTATCAACATTTCTAATTTTAAAGAACAAAAAAACATTAGAAGGCATATAGCATGAAAAGTATAGACACTGAGGAATTGCAGTGTATGGCAAAGGTATGAATCTTTGTTGGTAACTCAAAGTCTGTAAAATGTTCTCACATACACTTGGAGAATTTTATGAAGGCAGCAGTGTACAGTGCTGAAATGACACTGCCAGAGCACATTAGACATCTGCTCATAGATTGATAAGACTGCTAAAGCAATGAAACAAAAGCAAACATTTTTACCAAGAAATGTATTTATAATGTTTATTGACTAGCAGATAGATAATTAGATACCTCCTACGTCATCACTTCCTTCCTTTCAACTTTGTTAAACCCAACGGTAATTGACGTTTGAGGTTGTTTTGGCAGTCAAAAAGAACAAAGTGATCTTCCTTTTCTCCGAATGACCTCAGAACAATATGAACCACAAAAAGAAAACACATGTTCTCAGATCTTTTGTGAAGATTATTGGGAATTTTACTGTTTTGCATTCGAGAACTTTCATGGTTTTACTTAAAGCACTTTTAGGTCTACTACTGTAATGACAGCTATTTCTGATCAGTCACATCAGTATGAAAATGCGTTAAAAATGTATTATGAGTGAGAAAGAGGAACCAGCTGATACATTTAAAGCCATAAATGTGAGCTGTTAGATTGTTGTGTGTTTATTGTGGCGTATTAAAAAAAATCCAGCAGCCTATGATCCACTGTTGCCTGATCTGCAAATGGATCAAGCTGCCCAGCCAAGCCGTTCTTACAAAATCAGTCTGGCATGGCGTTATAATAGCTTTTCCTTGTATGTGTCCTGTCAAATCAACTTAGCCTCTTTGGGGTGCTATTTTAGTGTTAGTCACACAGTCGATAGAGGAAACTACAAGTCCTGTGTGCCGCCGCTTGTCCCCAGAGAGCACACGGGAATATACTTGTATGTCCAAAGCTGTAATGCCATCAATACACCATGACACTTTTGGAAACTTTGAAACCAAATCCATGAAGCAAGGCAGAGAGAGCTGCTGAGACGATGAGCTAATTAGTGGGGTCTACCGCTATTGTGCTAATAGCTGTTTGCAGGTTTGTGGGTGCTGTGGCAGGCATATGTGTACGCTCACGCTGCACGGTTGATTTTTTTAGTCAGAGACTTAATCCAACATGCACATGACAAAGCCTGCTAAGTGATTCAAAAAGCTGTGTATCAGTGGAAACAAGGCTCCTCAGTCTCCTCAATGGAACTGCGAAGATAGAGCGAATGGGCACAGACGCATGCCAATAAACCTTCAGGGCATTGATCGTGTGCCATAATGCTTGGCTACTGCCTATGTCGAACGTAAACTCACAACTCACTAAGGTGTTGGATTCTTTTTATGTGGCTTTCCGTGTATGCCTTTCTAGATATGTGAAAAGATGTAAGTCAGTGGTCAACTTTTTACACTGCGTACCACCTCAGAAAATATTTGGCTCTTTAAGTACCAGCATTATGACTGACATTAAGACCTAACCTGTTCAGCTACGCACAGTTCACGCAGGAGGTACTTTTATTATTTATAGTTGACTGTTGTCAGCCACAGCCACGTTGTACAAGGGGCTGAACTGACACTTAAAAACTCTTTCACACAACGCATGGGGCAGCCCCTCACACGAACACACACACGAACACACAAACACACACACACGAGCACACACACACACACACAAACACACACAAACACACACACACACAAACACACACAAACACACAGCAAGTGAGAATATTAAATATCACAACTGTATACCAACAACCTGTTTGAAAATGTTTAGGCTAAATAAATGCTAAAAGTTGGCCAGCATGTTGGTGACTATTGACAACTTACATAAGCCTCTGCAAACACAGACCTGCAATGTCTGGGTCAATCGAGGTCAGCTTCATCTCAGGTTTGACTCAGCATCCACCCTGCTTCTGTATTTCGTTTTTAATACAGCAAGTGAAGAGAAGCCTTTCTTGCACAGATATGTGGTCGCAAAAGGAAGGAGAAAGCGCACGGCCTTGTCCAAAAGTGCAGGGTATTTGCTGTGTTGCTGTATCCAAAAGTCCAACAGTGACTGACTTCTGAAAGCAGACTTCAGTGTTTCATTGTAGGGCAGTTCTATTAATCTCTCCTGCTCACCAATAGTGAAGTCCTTGGGCATTTCAGAAATTTCGATACTGAACGGGTTTGTCATCCAGTTGTTTGTTTTGGCCGTCACTGGGAAATATTCGCTGAACTGTTGTCTGAGCGAGACGAGGTGCGCACACACACAGGATTGAATCGTGGACTTGGACTGTTTCACTTTATCATGTTTTCTTTCCAATCAACAGGTTTGTCTTTCAGCACTGCGTGGTTGGTTTTAAGATGCCGTTTGAGATGCAATGGTTTCATGGATTCATTGCTAAGAATATCAACACATACCACACACTCTTTACTGTTTTAGGCCATTTGCTGCTAGCAGGTGCTGTGGAGACTTCACTGCTGCTGTTAAAGTAGCCACTAGAACTTGTTCTCGGTTAACGGTCATCCACTTCAGTTTCTACAGGGCTACTGGAAATATCCTCCTCCTGATTCACACTTCATTTCCTATTAGTTTCCGTTTGGAGCCACGATTGCATTGTTTTTGAACCATTTATCATTTTAGCTCCCTCCGCTTAGAATTTTGCCATCACAGATTAGCTTGTAACTAATCGTGGATGTTAGTAGACTACGTAGTAGGCTGATATTGAAACAAAAACATTACGGGAAAGGCAAAACTTTTCATTTCAGTGATCTCATGGTTAAGGCATTTTCATTTGTAGTAGTATTTTGAAAGTATTATATGTTTTTAAGTTAATTTTATTGTATTTTTAAAAATATTTTGGAGATTTCTCCTCCTACCACTAGAGGGAATACTACCAGTGGTACTATAGTTTGAGAGCGAGTAATGTAAGTAAATGTGAGAGTGTGAACACAGGTTTTAGTAAAGCAGTAAAATGATGTAGGTTTCTACGATTGCAGCTCTGTAGTTGGGCAAGAAACTAGAAAACAAACAACAGATAGAGAGGAAGAGGAGATGGAGAGATATCACTTTATCTGGCAGACAAAGAGAAAGACGCCTGTCGAGCAATTCTAAAAACTTAAAGAAAAGAAAAAAGAAAAGAAAGAAAAGAGTAGATGAATATCACACATCAACATGGACACAAACACACGCACACAAACCAAACTCTTTCCCAAGCATGCACGTGCTGACATGACACCAACTCTCACTTTCATTTGTGTTCATGCACCTGTTCACACTCACTGTTATTTTCATTACAGCAGACATGAATGTTTGTACCATAGTGTGATCACACGGTTGTTTCCAATAAGTAGGTTGTTTGTCAGTGCAGTCCAAATAGGCCATATGAGCGTTTTATGATTTGCTGTCTGTGTGAGTGAGTTATTGTTTAGTTATGGCTATGTTTAGGGAAGGAATGCGTTTGGTGGAGGCTGGGGAAAGTTTGCAGTTAAGGTTAAAGGAAAAATGTGTGTAAAATTAATTATCTTGATAGTTACAGTATATAGTTTGTCTTTTTTCAAGTAAAGTAAAGAAATATTCAATCTTTAATTGAATATTTTTGGGTTGGTTTTTTTTTGGGTCAAACAAAACAAGAAATTTAAAGTGGTTTTTGAGTACTTGAGTACTTTTCATTGTTTACTGACATTTTGTAGACTAAAAGACCGATCAATTAATAGAAAAAACAATCTACAGGTGAATCAGTAAGGAAAATGATTGTTATTTGCAGCCCTAAAAGAAACCAGTGGATTGTCAGTGATGAGACACAAACCATTAATCCACCCTGTCCCCCACTCTCTTACTTTTCACATTTACAAAACACCTGAAAAGTCAGCTCTTCTGTGAACACCTCCACACTTGAGCCTGTTTAACCTTTTTAGCACTTTGTTGATTGTTGCATTACTTTCTTGTTATTTATGGTACTTCTTATGCACTTGTCTACTTGGAGTTGTTTCTTACTTTAATAATTATTTAAAAAAAAAAAACAACACTAAAAAAATCCCCTCTGTCAAGCACTCTTTCAGTCAGCTACTTGAGATTTTGTACTCTTTGATTGTCTTGCCTTGCTTATAAGTCGCTCTGGATAAAAGCGTCTGCAAAATGACAAATTGTAAATGTAAATGTTACGCCACGTTTTATTTCAGCACTAAACATAAGCACAACTCATTTTAAGCTCTTTGAACAAATGACCAATGTTGTCTTCTACTTTTATTTCTGTGACAGTACTGTTGTTTGGACCAAAAAGGTGTCTCTTGAACAGAAGAGCTGTAGTGACAAAAAAATTGCAAAAATAGAGAAAGAGAGGCAAGAAACTCTCAGTGACACTTTTCTCTTGTTACAATAACATTTCTGTTTTTCTCTTCACTTTGAAGAGATCACACTTTTTCTGCTTTGGGGTCAGGACTTGGTACATCAGCTTTAATTTGTAGTAACTCTTGCATCCTGGTTGTGTGCATTCAGAGGATTCATGTTCTTTGACTTGGCTTTACAACTAAATGAGATTTTTCAGTCGTCATCCGGGCTTGTTTAGTGTATTTGGCATCTACTATTGCTAAGCTTCGCAAACAAACTCAAGCAACAAAGCAACACAAGGGGTAAGCAGGTCTCATGTACGACACCGAGGTGACGGATGAGCTAATTGGGGATTAACAGTTAATAACTGAAAGAGGTGAGACAAGTGCCGAGCCCCTCTCTGTGCCAAAGTCTGCAGTGATATTTCTTTCTTCCTGGTTCTGCTCACCCCTGTTTCTCACCTGCTTTTGTTTCTATCTCCCTGGATTCTCATCCTCTCTGTCTCACTCTGTGAAATCTTTCTTCTCTCCTTTCTCTACCCTCATTTTATTCTGTCTTTCAGGCTGATTCTCATCAGCCTGTATTAGTTGCAAATGCAGAACTAAGTGGCTGTGACAACATTCTCAGATGCTCCAGCTGCCACAGATTTATTGAGTTATTAAAGTAATGTACTGTAATTAAAAATGCTAATTTTCCCTAAATTGTACGCCAGCTTACTTTTTTTTCAGTAGCTGATTTAATTACATGGAAAATGAAACAAGGGCCGATGATTCAATCTTTGCAGCCAATTGCCTCTCCATACAAAAATGAATTACCTCATGATACAGATTTATTGTTCGGGCTACAAAAAGTGAAATGACAGTGAGTTTCTTTTAGATTAAATAATCAGAGCTTTTGCTGTTGAATTGTATCAGCTGTAGTGTGCGCAGATGCTTACTGTATATTTGAGCCATTACATATATTAGTTTTGCTTGTATTTTGTTTATATATCATCTCAACAATTTTACCTCAGGCAATTATCTGAAAGAGATGCTTTGAATTGAGTGTAAAAAAACCCTTTAAAATTCTTATCTTGCTCCTAAAGTAAGCCACTCAGTACATGTAGGGTAGCCCTGGTTTTACATTTAAAGCATGGATTTTAAAAAAAGAGAGAAAAAAGTTTCCCTTCCCAATATTATTATGAATTGTGTCCTCGTCTATTCTGAATAATTTTCTTTCCCCTGGGGGATTTGTTCAGTGTGCTTTCCTTGGCTCATTTTGGACTCTCATTATGCATTCATGTATTCGTTTATATAATGCGCAACACTGCAGCTTCATTGGACAAATCTCAGTCGTTTTGGACAGTATTGTGTATGATACATGAATGGAAAAAAATATTTTCTTTGAATTCAATGTTTTTTTTTTCTTTTTCATTCTACTTCAAGCAGTCTGTTTCTCCTGCTACGGTTATTTTGTAGAATATGCAAGTCCCCCTTTTGAACATCCCTGGATTGCTACTGAAAAAGTAATTCTCATTTAAATAATGAGATAGAACTTTTTCCCTTGATCACTTGATCTTTGCAGAGCACTTCTGCTGAGCAGCAGATAGTGCTGCACTGCACCGTCATCCAGCACTCTAAAATCACTGCAAGATGACCAGAACAGCTTTAGATATCGTTTGGATCCCATCCAGATTTTTCAGTGTACTGTAACAGATCCTCTCCAGTATCAGTGCCACTTTACAGCCCTAACCTCTGGATACGACCTATAGGTGAGCATGTGAAATATCTGTGACCATGTCAGATGTCTTTTGCTCTCTGGAAAGGATTGACTATAGTACAGCGGATTGAGCGGCTCCAGCCTTCCAGATGTCCTAGACATAACAGAGGCTTGTCAGCTCTGAGGCTGGGCTCTAAATGGGTCACTCTCCTTGATATCACACAGCTCCTTCACAATGACCCCACTGTTCTCCTGATATTACAGCGCACCAGGTGGCTCACTATGAAAATCATGGCCAGACAAATATGGACTGAGTGTGTTTGTGAGCAGCCAGAAAAACACACGAACATGTGCACACATGCTGTTGCATGATCAGAAAGCTGCAGTACAACCTCACAAGCAGGGCTGGTTGTTTAAGGTATGGAAATGTTTTTTTATAGCTCCAAGCGGATGTTTTAATACACACTACAGCTCAAATTCAGTAAACAGCGGCTTTCTAAAAGAGCTTAGAGAAAGAGCTCACTGATCTGTTCAAAAGAAAGTATTGGATTTTTCTTTCACCGTATGATTTCAGCTATGTAGTGATAGAAACCTTTGGTATGTGGAAAATACATTTTTCATTGATCTGCTATTTACCTCTTCCAGAGCGGTATATGCATGGCTGTATGTAACATAACATGCTATACAGGGAGCTTTGCAGAGAGGAGTAGGTGGGTAGTAACAAAAAGAGAGAAAGAGACAGAGAGAGAGAGAGAGAGAGAGAGAGAGGGAGAGAGAGAGAGAGGGAGAGGGGGTGGGTGGATGGCAGTTCAGTGATTTCTGATTTATGGTTTGATTACAGTCTTTCCATCCTGCTGAAGACTGGCTGTATTTGCCTGCATCACGTGAACTTTTTCTCACATGGCCTAGTGGTGCAGCAAGCTCCGGCTCGTTCTCCTCCTCATCAAAATGAAACACACATTTGCACATACACACACCAGTAGGATGGCATTCAGGTACACACACACACACACACACACACACACACACACACACACACACACACATATGCACAAATACACACTGATTGAGAGATAAAATGGAGAATGGCTCTTTTAGTCAGCTGAGCAGTCTCCCCTCCAGCAGCCTGGCAACCATTCAATACCATGTACCTCCTACTGGGAAATAATATTGATATTCATAAATGTACCCAGTAAAGGGAAAAGAGCAATACAATAGACATTGTGATTCACAGGTGTCCACCGGCTCATGATATCCCTCTCATCAGAATGAATATCAGCACGTTTATTACTACAAATAGGAATGAGAAGAGAGAAGAAAGTCTCTTCATCTAGAATGTCAATGCCACAGTTTTGAAAGAAAAGTAGCCTTGAAAATTTAGACAGTGGACAATGGACTTTTTTTCACCTGTAGCTGTGGCTGGATATTCTCCCCTGAGAGCTGCATTCCATTAATAGTCTAAGTGTGATCAGACCTTGGAGAGAAAGAAACACAGTAGCGAAGTGTGCTCCCTTTATGTGCCATTAGTGTTTTTAACCAGCATCGATCCACCTGCATTTAGACCATGTTGGTGTATGAATAGGATGAAAGCTGCACTGAAAGAGCCAGTCACTGATATCATGTCTCCCCAGGCATTCATTTAACTGCCATTCATTCTTCTTCTCAGGCCTCCTTAGGCCTCTTACTTTGAATTCTCTAACTGCACATTCTGAACCAGGGACTCACAAGCTTTGCGAGTGAAGTAGTACATTGGAGTTCACCTTGTCACTCAGGCTGGTTATAAAATGCTTCAGTAAAGTGGAGAGCCAGGAGAAAATCTAGGTCTCCATTTGTAACTTTGGTGAGACAGTTTGCAGCTGTCAAAATACATGAACGTGGCACTGGAAGTTTGAGAGCTTATCAGAGCTGGCCTCATTTATATCTGAATAGTTGCTTGCTATAATTACATTTCTTTTAACTTAAAGTTGTTTAAACTAGTCTGTTTATTGGCTATTCATTTGGCTTTGGTCAATATTTAAAGTTGAAGTTGAATGAAAATTAATTTTGCTAAGAAATCAGTATTCTGTGTATAATATATACCATATACTGTTTTTTTGGATGATGTTAATAACTTGATTGGTTTTAACAGCCACACAGGCAGTTAATCCGCCAATGTTGGATAGTGCCATAATTTGAGCACTCCCTATGTTACTTTGTGACTGTGTGCATGTCGTGATTAGAATCATGGGGTAACATCTTGTTTTGGTTACAGGACAACCTGTTGCTGTGAGTTTTTACCATCTCGTCATTGCCATAACCACAACTGGACCCATGAAGGAGAGAAAGCCAATGCTAGCTAGACCCTCTCCTTTTTTTTTTATAAAGCAGGACAAACACAATACACAGTTGAAATAACTTGAGCAAGAGGTTACACCCCGTGGGAATCAGTGCTAATTTTAGCAGGCTAGGCTAACTAGCTTCCACTTTCTGAGAGGCTGCAAATTTTACAACACGACAGGATTCTTCCAAATGTTAGCAGTTGTAAGGAGTCGGTCTTAAATCTGTAACGGTACATAACAAACGTCATGTGGGCTTGTATCATTATCTTATGTATTTACTTTACTTTCAGTTGTTAAAGATATTTACCAAAAAATCCTTTTTTTTTTTTTAAGAAAGGAGCAACATTTTAAACTAACTTCTACCATGATTTTGTGTCTACCCATGATATGTTTCCTGCTGCAAGAAGACCATAATTTATGGTAAATGAGGTCTTCTTGCAATATTCACAAGTTAGAAAGTGTTACCATGTATAAAAAGACAGAGAAACAATGGGAGAAAGTGTAAATGAACTGCATATTTTGCACCAGATTTTCTGTTTTTTTAATTCCAATTTTCATTTGGTTTTAAATTGTTGTAAATAAACAAAGATATTATTAACTTTTTAAAAATTAACCAACCAGAAATAATGGGCCCCGTTTATAATATATTTTCTTTATTTAAAGCCTGGAACACCAAACTGCTTCTGTTTTTGCGGATGAGCCATCATACACTCCAGTCAGCCAATGTGACAGCAGAGAGTAGAGTGGACTTGATTGTTTCTGGCAGCACTCAGAAAGATCTCAAATTAACACCTAGTGAAAGCTGATGTTAAAAACCTGTGAACACCATAAAAAGGCCAACCAGAGTGACGGGCGAGCTTGCAGCAGCGCAGGCATCGGCAGGTACATTTGAATATGAACGGCCCCGACTTAAAGGTTATGACCCGTAAAGAGGGGGAACGATTTGAGCGAAGCGTGCAGAGGGGAGAAATGTCAGAGTGAGAATGGCAGGAAATATGTTAGTGACAAGGAAAAAGCTGCCCCTGGTATTCTAGAGCCCCGATGAGTAAAAATAGGGCATTGGGCAAGAAGGCAGGAAACCAGCAGAGCGAGGCCTCTAGTAGGAATTTCTTCTGGGGAGGAGAGATAAGGGACTTAACTCCCTCCTGTCTGGGCCGGCTGACTTTAACATGCGACATGTGATCACTGATCACTTATGTAGAGATGGACAGAGAAAGAGGAGATTGAAGAATTGAATAAATGATTTGAGTGCAGAGTGATGTGTGTTCGTGTGCACTGTTGTGTGTGTATACCTCTGTTTGTGTGTATGTGAATGTGTGTGTGTGTGTGTGTGTGTGCGTGTGTGTGTGCGTGTGTGTGTGTGTGTGTGTGCGCGCGCGCGCACACATATGTGCTTTCTGATGACCTGTCACTTATTGAACATTGACATTTTTTAATTAGGTCACGACTTGTGATGCACACCAAAGTTCACACACACTCTCACGCTAACATACACACATGCATACACACACGTTGAGGTAATGGCTAAGGAGTGGAAAGTACCGTGTGTGAGAGTCTGAGGTTCCTCAGGTTAGAGAGTGGAAGTTAGACAATAAACAGTGGCCTTATCAGACTCTGGGCAGAGCTTCCAACCTGATAGCCCAACATATCACTCTGACTATTAGAAACAAATATGACCTCTACACCACTTTCCTCAGCACACTCACTCCCATGAATAAGCAATTTTGATAGAAAGAACCTTTGGTGGCAAGTTTATCTCTGTATTTAACTACAGCCATACATGTACTGTATGTCAAAAACACATTTCAGACAGTTGCATGCATTAGCCACAACCCAGTGCTTCTTCACTGTCATTTTACCACATTGCTGCATTATTTGATTTGTCCATAGTTACTGTATGTGACATCACTGAAATGGGATTCATCAGGATTTTTACAAATCAAATTTACAGGCCTAGTGGAATGTGAGATCGATTCTCCTCAAGAGGCGAGACGATGAGATGATTATCATATCGTTGATTACAGGAATTTGTACATGTTGTAGCAGTTGTTGATGTCAGGGACGTGAAATGGTTGTGAACTGATTCACTGTCAGCTACACAGTTGACGAGCCAAGCCCCTCTTATGAACTATGGGCGGTTCAGGAGTTCCTGATGTTGCTCTCGTGCTGAGACAAAGTAAGAACTTGCCAAACATTAAGAAACTAAAAATAGTACACAGAGAGCGTACCATTTACACCAACAATGGAGGGCACTGACATTCATTAATTGTTTTAAGTATTTTATTCCTGTCCTGTGAATTAAAAAACATAACCTTGGATCACACTGATTGACTTTTCATCATTCATTTCCTAATCAGGAGTGTTTATTTGCAGATTTTTTTATCAGTAGGAAAAAGGGAAGGCACATTAATCTTTTGAACTGTTGATTTTAAACAATATTTTTATAACCAACTAGCTGGAGACTTGAACTGCTGCCAGCTGTGAACCAGGCCCAACAGAATAGACTTTTGGTTGAGTTATTGAGTGAATTGACCACTCTCTGAATGTAAGCTACTTTGAGCAAAACCGTGAAAAAGCAACCTCTGGACACTGGAAAAAGACGTCTGACTGCTGTTCCAGTTTCCCACACGTAGTCAGTTGTTATTATAATGATTAACCGTAACTGTAACCATAACTACGACCTTCCGATCATAGTTACAGTTTTCAAAAAACTGCATTCGGAAACGTGACGCTCGTGACTTGAAACGGTCTACTGTGGGGCTGTCGGGTTAATTTTTTAATGACTCAAGAGTAAAATTGAAAATTGGAAATAATGCAAAATCAGGAAGGAAAAGATCAGTATACAATTTAGGATTTGGGGGATACAGGATTTCTGCCGCACTCTGTATGAAATAATATGCTCATGATAATTCAAAGACAGAAGTACTTGCACTGACAAGAGGAACAGAGTTACATAAGCGTCCTTATGTGTCCTTGTTGTGTCCAGTTGCTGTCATATTGAGGACACAGCCTTCCTTCCAGCAAAATAGATGTATGAGACAATAACCTAAATACCTGTCGGATTTCTCTCTTTCTTTCTCTCTGTTTCTTCTATCTTTGTGATCCCATTTCATCCTCACATTCTCACTCTTTTCTATCTCTGTGTCTTCCCCCCCTGCACCCCCACACTCCCTCATGGTCACTCTCTTAAGTGATTGCTACATTTCATCTCATGGTAAATCAGCCGTCAGCCCGGTGAGCTATCATTATGCAAATGATGGGCAATTCAATTTCAGTTGGTCGGAGGGGGAATTTCTAATTAGGGTGAGGCACAGCACTCAAGATGGAGAGAAAGATGTAAAGGCAGAGAGAGAAGACGGCAGAGAGGTGCTGTAAATGGATAGCAGAGGTAAAGAGAGAGGGAGAAGAGGACGGCTGAAGAGAGAGCTGAAAAGAGGAGAAGTATCCATTGAGGAAATCAACACCTGCATTACAATTATACTCTTCAGTCGGCTGCGAGTCTCCGGCCTCCTGATCTTCCCATTGTTTTTTTTTTCTCTTCTTCATCCAGTTAATTTTAATGAAGTACTGGCTTCTGAGCTTTTTACAGAAAAAGGATCCATATAAAAGGTTTACTTTCTCATCCTCAAGGCCAGATTTATGAAAACATGTTGCTGTTTTCACTGTGGGAACCTCTCAGAAATTCAACACACAAAAACTGTATAATCACATTGGGTCTCATTCACTAATATGTGCACAGAAATTGTCTTAACTCTGTGCACAAAATAAATGCACATGCAAAATTACTGTCAGATTCATGACACATGCGCACTGGTCAATTATGTTCTGACCACTGTGCGTATGTTAGTGAATCAGAATCATTCTAAATTGACAGGCGCGTGCCCGCTATCGGTAATTAGTGTACCACCATGCCCCATTTCTCTATATAAGGAAAGCTCTGTTGGAGTGGTGCAGCAGTGGAGAGAGCTGTCACTCATTGCAAAGAGGGCCATGATAAAAAACTTTAACGCTAGTGAAATGCAAACAATAGTTTCAGAAGTAGTGCCAGAAAAGGCAGATTTGGCTGGTAAACATGTCATTAGCACAACCGTTTGGAGCCCGATTGTGAATCCTGAATACAGCCTGCATACCTGTTGCACCACGCACCACGCAGTATGTACGTAACAAAATAAAAAGTTGTTAAATGTGTAGCTCTGTGGAATTGATCTAAATGAATCTCTACTGCTGCACCAGGTGCGCATCGTGTTTCATCTCTGTACACAACAGGCTGTGATGTACCGAAAGCAGAGCACCCCTGCCTGTGCCACTAGTGAACTGTTAGGCTGCGAGGACACTGAACAGGCTGCTGGTTAAAGAGCTGCATATATCATGGCCAAATCTAATGAGGGAAATTAATTGGTGTCACATTCCAATATGGAAACTCCGATATATAAGCTATTGTCATCTAAAAGTGGGAACAGGACAATTTAATATATTGATTTCATCACATTTACGATAATGATTTATGGATTACAATGTCTTAGCTATTCATTTTATAATTAGTAAATAAAACGTGTATTATTAGCATTTTGACATTTTTAAATGTTGCCCAATCTAATATAAAAAAATATTGACTTTATAATTTTTTAAGACTGTGGGACGTTTATGATTTGTACATACGCATAGTTTAAGGCAGTTCTAAAAATTCAGAATACTAATTCAGGTAAGAACATATTGATGAATCCCGGATTTATGCTTAAAACGTTCATATGCACGGTTTAAGTACAGATTTGTGCGTATGTGCTGTTTGTGAATGAGGCTCATTGATACTAAACTTTTCTTGTTACTGTGGTGAGCAAAGTTCTCAAATTAACAAAATGACAGTTTCACACAGGGGAGAGGAAGGACACTCACTGTAAAGTATAAATATCTACCAGTTGCTGTTACTTATCTCATTCCAGTTTTCTTATAACTTTTGGCAAGTCATACAGTATATGTGGAGTATTAAGGGGGTTTCATACGTCTAATCTAAATCTGAATCATTTTACACTGTTTGATGTGTGACGGGAATTTATTGTAGGTGGTCAGAGTTGCTTTAACATTTGAAACCGGGCTGCGACTAACAGTTGTTTTTTTTTATTTTCAGTCAAGCTACTTATTATTTTCTTGATAAATAAACTGTTTTGTCTATTGAATGTCAGAGAATAGTGAAAAATAGTTTCCTACAGCCAAAGGTGATATATTCAAATTGGGGTTTTTTAAGTCCAACTAACAAAACCCAAAGATATTGAATTTACAGTGACATAAAAATGAGAAAAACAGCAAATCCTCACATTTTAGAGTGTGAAACCAGCAAATGTCTGACATTTTAGGTAGAAAAAACCCCCAATCAGTTATAAAAATAGCTGCTGATTATTCTTTTGTCGATTCACATTTCAACTCTAATTTGAATATTTTCCTTTTAAAGCTGTTTTAATTGTTTTGTTTGTTTGTTTGTTTTTTTTAACAAAGACAGTGTCCTTTCAGTTTACAAGCCTAATAATAATTAAATATTCAAGGTGTGTGGCTATTCAAAGCTTTTCTGATTGTTGTTCCAAGACTTTTATGTGTTGCTTTTAAGTCTCACACCTAGTCTTTAGGGAGTCATTTCTCAAGTGAGTTAAAGCTGGAGTGCGGGGCTTTTACATATAAATGAAGGCCTGTTACATTCAAGCCCTCGCCAAACGAGTTCACACAATGCTGATTAAGCCTATCAGCGCCAGGTAAATATCTCTGTATTTCGCAGTATATCAGAGTTTTTAAATGTAGTGTCTGTGGCGACTTTCCCGTGGTGGCGCACTGGTAGCCATGTCAACCAGCAATGATTGGTTTGCAACTGTTGACTGAGGTGGTCTGTCCTCAGTGCCCCCCAACCGCATCATGTTGCGGCGACCGGCTCAAGTAAAAAGCGTCTGTGGCGTTGACGTTGACAGTGTTTGTGTAATTACTTTCACTGCCAGAAGGGGGAGACAAAAGTTCCGCACTCTCATATCATTAAACACACATTATTTTTCTATTTTGTATGGCTTTTACAATCAATTGCCTTACAATTCCTCTATAACAAAACCTTCATCTTACTGTAATTGATAAACTTGTTTTTGGTATCAAGAGATTTAACATGATGAACACAATTAATATATCTGCAGTATCTGCAGGTTTGTGAATTACATTTTAGCAAATGATTTTTCATGATGCCATGCTGCTGTCAAACTAAACCAGTACAGTGGAGCAGGTTTATTTTGATGGAGCGTCTTTTTTTTCCCCTTCCCATCACTGTAATGAAGCATTGGGCTTGTCTGTGTTTTTTTATTTATTCAGCAGCCCGCAGGGACAACATGCTTCCTGCAGGGAAAAGAAAAGAAAAAACGCCTCTTGGTCAAACTGTTTCATCTTGATTAAGTGAATGTGCTCAATTCACCTACGCGAGTTGTTTGCATACTCAGGTTGTTTGTAGCACTTAATGAACAGTCGTTTAGAATTTGATTTATGTGATGGCTCATATTTTAGTCTTGGTGTCACACACTGTCCAGTCTGTCTATGTGTGTCCGTGTGTGTGTGTGTGTGTAGGAGCCTGTGCATTTATTCGTGTGGGCGTTTTGACTGTTTTGCACATCCACACAATCTGAACATGTGTAGGTATGTGAATGTGTTGGATATCAACCATACGCACATGCACACAGACACACACACACACACACACACACACACACACTCACAGAGAGAGAGAGAGAGAGAGAGAGAGAGAGAACAGAGGATTCAGCTGAGATCAGCAGCTCACCCTAGGCTGTCAAATATTCTGTCAGCACAGCCCAAGAATCACAATTGGACTCTTTGGGAGGCATTAATTCAAAGCACCGTAACAATGCTCTCTGAAACCAAATCAACTGCCTGTAGTCAGCATATCAACTCTCAACTAACTCTCTCCCTCTATCTTTCTATCTCCATCTCTCTCTCTCTCTCTCTCTCTTTCTCTCTCTCTCTCTCTCCCTTCTTGCCTCCTCCATCTCGCTCACTCTCTGTACTGTCTGTCTTTACTGCCATGTCTTTTCTTATCCTCGCTGCCTCTCTCTCTCCTTCTGTGTGATTGAACTTCTAAATATGTTGCCAAAGCTGACTTACTGTACAAGACTGCCCAACATAGACAGCGACTTCCTCTGCAGCTCAGATCTCATAAGAGTAATAATGTTATTTGAAGTCAGTGCATCTAAAATGAAAATGAGCAAAGTTGTCAAAATTATCTGTTATGATATTTATTCATATTGACTGTAATGGGACATTTTAAAATACTGACTCACGTGCTAATGTTACAAATTCATTACAGTTTCAAAAACAGTAACAGTTGATGCTTGTAAGGTTGTCGAGACACTTTTTTGTCCATGAATTGTCAGAAACCGGTGAAAAACGACCCTTATAAGAGCTCAAGGTGATGCTTATTATGTCTGACATGCAGTGAAAATCCTAAAATGTTCAATATAAAATACAAAAGAGATAAAGACATAAAGAAATAAAAAACATATAATATAGACATAAGACATAAGAATATAAAAGACAACAGAGAAAGGTAGCAAATCCTCACATTTGAGAATCTAAAAACAGAGAATGTTTAGTATTTTTTCTTGATAAATGATAATTGATTTGTCATTTCAACTACTCACAACTAAAATAATCAGCAAATCCTTTCAGGACTGCACTTTTTCCTGTCCTAACATTATTGCTGTAATGTTAAATATAAATAAATCTAAATCTGTATAATGCAACACAGATGGAATATTTGCTAAATTGTTTTAAAGGAAACATGAGAATATTAGAGTCACAGAAGAGGTGCAACTTGACATTCGGGAGTCCCTGCTCTCCTCAGCAATCCTAATTTGTTCAGAAATTATTCTCCCCAGCTTCTACTTGTATTAAAAAAAGGAAAAAAAAAAGAAAATCCCCTGCTTTTGTATTAGCTAAATCTTCTCCCAACCATCTGTTGTCTGCCTGTAACACACTTAGTTGTGGCCAGCGCACAGCAGAGGTGCTGGCTCTGCTTCTCAGTTGTTGGTTGTAAGTAGTGTTGTTGTAACACCATGTTGTTTTGCCTTCAGGAAACGCCTCATAAAAAAAGATGAGGGGGTTTTGAAAAAAAAAAAACCAAAAACAGATAAATGAAAATAAAAAGTTTCTTTTCTCCCCTCTGTTTCAGAGAGAGCAAGGGCACCGACTGCACTTTATTAATGTGCTCCTTCTCCCTCGCTTTTGTGTCAAACGCAATACAAAGGGCAAGTGTGTGTGTGTCTGTGTGTGTGTGTGTGTGTGTGTGTGACAGAGACAGTGACAGAAGGGAGAGCGAGCAAATTTCTCTCGTCAGGAATGATTCCAGTACATGTTATCCTTGGCAAGAGGTGTAGTGTTACAGAGGTCTTTGTGGCATCTTCTGAGATCTGCCTTTGATGTATATACGATGCTGTACATAATTCATTAACTGATTGCTTGTCGTCCCTACATTCAGCTTCACTGTAGATGAAGCTTGATTACTTTTTCTTTCACTCTAACTGAACCAATTTAGTCTTTAATTCTACACTTTGATGATTCCTACAACAAACTGCACTTGACCATTGACTGGTGAAAAATCTTTAATTACATCTATAACTTTTATTCCATTTTCCTGTGTGGAGAGTTCAAAAAGGCAGCATTTAATCCACTCAATAATCCACTCAGCCAAGTGTACTTAAACAGCTAAGCTTTGGTACAATTTTAGATGGGGAATTTCATATCAAGCCCCACACCTGAAAGCAAGCAGCCAAGCTCTACATTGTTGCTCCGGCAGATACAGAATCTACTTTCTGCGACAGCCCTCTGTAGCAGGTAGACACACAAAGTCAAGTTAGAAAGAACAAGAAAGAGCTGGGGAAGAGAAAGGAGTGCAGCGGTGTCATAAAAGTTTGTGAAATGAGCACAAAGTCGGGAAGCCAAACTATGTTGCAGATGCTCCACTTTCACTCGTATTTCTTAAAAATAGCACAATTACCTAAAAGGATTCGGTAATGGGTCAAGTTTCGACAAATGCAGCACCTCTGGTGAAGAGAAAGAACTACCACAATATTGTTACTGTTTGAAATGAGGTTTTCTGGTATCTATAGTAGAAAACATCATGGCATCATGAGTTGAGTTACAAATTAAACCTGGTTTGCCACAGTCAAATGCAAATGTGACCTCCACACGCTTCAAGTTGTGTCTCTTCTATGTAATGTTCTGTGGGAAGAGGAAACCTAATTCTCTCACTTTTCACACACTGGGTATGTGCAGTATTTGCATTTTAACACATCATACTCATTTCTGGAAATGCAGAGACTGAGAATGTAGAGAAAAGGAATAGAAGAGATAAGTACAGATGAATACGCAGATTGATGTCAAAGGTTCAATTTGAGTATCTACAGCTGATGTTTTGTGTAAATTATAATCTGTGTTGACTAGTGAAACAACAAAAACGATTGGAGAAATATATAAATAAAAGATAAGGCAGCAAGAGGAAGGGTGGCGGCACAGTGAGAAGTGATAGAGAGCAGACGAGGACAAGAGACAAGAGAAGAAAAGAGACATGACACAAAGCAAAGCTGCTAAATTAAATTCGAATTGTAATGGTTATTATACAGTCAGTTGTTCCCACCATAGAATCCCAAGCATGAGTATGTACGTACATGCAAACACATATGTGTGTACACTATGTATGGATGGAGGGTGACTGCAGTCAGCTATAAATAGCCACGGCTCAAACCCTGCCGTTGGCTGGATATTCCCAATGGTGTGATCAGTAGTATGAGTGTCAGTAGTGGCCCGAGGCAGGTAGCCCCTGAGTTCATGTCCTGGTTATGGTCGAGCTGCTTAGGCCTTAGTTGACATCTCTTTCGCACACACAGACACACACACAGACACACACACACACACACACACAACTCATCAGTGTGTGTCTCTCACTGCAGGTAGCTGGAAATGAATGATATGTTTTTTTTAGTTGTCAAATTAATTACATAAAAATGAATTATGTTATGTTCATTCATCTCTGCGTAGTGTCCCGTTGGTGCTATCTTAACACAAAATCATGGCTATTTACTGAAAATTTAACAATACTTGTTTTGCAGTTAAGGATTATTTTTATCATCGATTAATCTGCCAGTTATTTTCTTGATTAATAGATTGTTTTGTCTATAAAATATCATTCGTTTGAGAAGCTGCAACCAACAGATTTAAGCATTTTTGCTTAAAAAATGACTAAAACGATTAGCTGATCATCAAAATATGTATTTTTCTCTCTATCAAATAATCCGTTAATCAGTTAATCGACTAATCATTGCAGCTCTAAAAAATACTACATGCTGCATAATACATCAATGCTATGTATTGATTAACTATATCACACTAGTACAGTGTTCTTTGTACAAAGGAGTGCAACTGACTAACTATACATGAACCTTGAGCCACATTTCAGTAGTTTCAAGTTCCTTCTCTGCTCATATATTATAGTTTCTGAGATATGGTTAAAGTCTGTCCTTCCCTTTGAAATAAACAACACTTAATTGTCAGTGTCTTCAAGGTCTGTAGGCTAGAACTCACAGATGGTGGCAGAGATTCTGTGGATAAATTAACATCAAAAGATGTCATTGAATCCCTCCCGAGTCCCTGCAAAGAAAAAAATGTTTCCATGAAGTTGAGAAGCCTTAAAATCATTATAAGTCTGAGTGATTTATTATTTTAATTCAAGTATAATTTATAAGTATTAAAGATTTAGAAGTATAAAAGATTTAGCTTTTGTTTAAACATATAATACTAAAGCTCAAAATTATGAAAATCACATGTAAAGCGTGACAGAAATAATAACTGAATCATCTGTAGTCAAATTAAATATGACATTCAGTGAAAGGTTTATGAAGGAAAATGATTCATCACAATGCAATATGCAAACCATTGTAACACACTGTAGTCGGGTTTGTCTCAGACTAAAGTCTCTAAAAACCACTGAAAAAGTGATTCATGCTCTGATATTGACTCTTAGACCACCACTGCTAAAAATCTGACTGATATTATGTAATATGTTTATGCAACAGAATTGACAGGATAATGTGTTTTATCAGTTACAACAGCGCTAAAGGGAGCAGAATTGAACTGTGTAGGGACTGAGTGGCTATTTGGATTGAGAGTAATGTTTTGTATTATTGATCATCGGATGTCAGCGTACATGCATTGTTGAGTGCATACTGTACATACAGTATGAGGCACTGTCTCTGTAATGTATAAACATTGTATGTATGTACATGCATGGCTGTGTGTGTGCATACATTAGTTTGTGTATGTAAGTACTGTATACCATAGAGTGATTAGGTTTCCCCATGTGCCGGTCGAGGCCTCGCATTCCTCTCATCGGTGGAGTCCGATGTGTGCAGGCCTTTCAGCTAATCTGGGAAGAATGTCGGCTACAGACACACATGTGTTCCATTAAGTCCAGATCTGTGTAAATAATATAACATGCAACAGCTAACGTTACAGGTAACTATACCCCCACAGCTGTGCCTTTGGCTTTACAGTGCCCCGGCAACACAGCCTATAAAAAGGCAAAGCCAACGTTGATATTTAATGAGTAGATGTACTGCAGTGCTTACTGTGCTTTGGTAAGCTTCTGATTTGGAGAAAAATAAAGATGATGGATTTATTATTAAATGATAGAGCCGGACAGATATTAGATTTTAGTGGATATTGATACTTCAGATATCTGATAACAATATATTTTCTTTTTTTCCCCTTCTTCTATTTTACATAAAAACATAGCATGAGCAAACATAGATATATCTGATATATATAGTATCTGAACAAGATACTGTATATCCCAAGATTGCTATTTTGTTCAACCACTGTCTACAATTGACACATTTTGAATTTACTATCACCAATAACAGCAGCAAATCCTCATAAATGACATGTCTGAGATGTTTGGCGTTTTGTGTCAAATATATACAAAAATGCTGCTAGTAAATGTTTTATTGTGGAAATTAAAGTTTTCATATCCGTTAGTATACATGTTGATATTAATATATGTGATAATTTGATATTGGCTGATAAAAACTTGCCTCTTAATTAGTAGGTTTTCAGTTACTTGTTATAGTTTGAAACCTGCAGCATCACACTTCATCTTGTCCTAGCAGATATACTATTTCACTCGTGTCAGACGCAATCTGAGTCTGTCATGTGCATCAGTGCAGGCAGTATCATGTCTGAATAAATCTCTATGCAAGTATAAAAGTTTTTGTCACATGGAGGAGGAATGAGAGAGTGCATATCACAGCCCAACTTGTATCCCTCCCCCTATTGTTAATGGTTGTACATACAGACGACCACCACTGGCTCTCTGTGTTTATTGTCTGCCTGCTCTGCTTGTACCGATTGGCTCGGCCCTGCCAAGCGACAGGCCAATGTTTGCTTTTGCTGTCTGCCTGGGGAAGTCCCTCTTGTCCTCAAACAGGCCCGGCTACAGTTACTGATACAAGGTTCAGAGGATGCCAGCCTCTTCCTGGTGTGGTGCAGCATCTTCCTGTGGCTGCACACCAAAGTTAGTTAGAAACTGACTTACAAAGTTATTTTTTCATGTATCGATTTATTTAAACTTTTATCAGGGAGGATTACAGCACTGTGAACAAACAAGTGAACTCTGCCTTGTGCTCTATTTTGGTCGGAACTAAAGTGTGGGTGGCTGAGATTAGAGAAAAGAATAAGAGGTTACATAGTGTTGAGCAGAGATGGTAAACGGCTGGCAGCATCTGGTTTTGGTAGATGTAACACAGAACACAGAAACCCAAAGCCAGCCAGAAAGTGAAAGTGAGGTGACAGGGGTGAGAGCATCTGAAGTGAGGACCAGAAAACAAAAGAAAGGTGTCAGAGAACAAGTGTAGAGAACAATGCTTCTTGCACTTGCAAACTGTTGTGAGCCAGCAAGGAAATGTGAGGAGTTTGGCTGTTGCTGTTCTGGGTGCCAGCACTCCTAATGAGTCTGTCAGGGCCAGTTAGCGCAGCCAGGCCTGCTTGTGTCCCCTCCAGGCCGCAGACAGCTGTTATTAGCCCCGTAATGGCATGCCACAGGGCCAGATTAGCCTGGCACACTGGAGAAATATCAAACATTCACTTACTGTGGCTCCTTCGCTGGCTAAAGCAGCTATTCTGCGAGGAATTCATTTAGCTGCGATGCTGGCAAGCTACCTAACAAGCCACAAAAGGAAAAGTCTCCAGTGAGAGATGGAGTCAGTGTACAGTAGCTCCTCTGCAAGGTGGAAGGAAAAAGAAATGTCTGTCTAGACGATGTGCAAGAGCAACTTACTGGGTCATGTTGCTGATTATGACCTATAATAACATGGTTTCACTTCCGATCAATGAATGCAGAAAGAACTACCACAAGACAACTCATCAAATTGTTTGAATCTGAGAAAACTTTAAATGCACATTTCATACATATCTTGCAAAAATAGTTACACACTGGCTGCTCCTGTTTTTCAGGTTGCTGTTTGTCAGGACAGTACAGTCGCCGAGGAAAGTTGTAAATGAGAGTTCTCTTTAATAATGCTGCATCATCATTATGCGAACTATATCGACAAGATGGCCACTGCTGTCTACTCATCTGTTTTCACCTTTCATAATGAGCACAGGAAATCAAAACCTTACACAGCAAGTATTCTCAGTCTGCCTCAGGGGATTGCCTGTACTGTATACAGTCTGTGATATAGGCCTACACCATTGGATCAGCATACTGTTAATACACACACTGCTCTGCATAGAAGGCTGCTTATAGGGTATAAATCATGCTCTTTGAGCTTGCTACTGTTTTTCTTGAATATGTTATGTACGCTTTTGCAGACATTGCTTGTGGGTTTCACTGCATGGTAATCACTACGCATTTAGGCACATAAACACAATCTGCAAAGGTGTGTTTATAGAAGTTCCACTTTAAAGGCAAGGGCTGCTATACTCGTGTGCATAGGATGCATGTTTGCCTGTACCATGTGACTGACAAGAAATGAAAGGCAGGGCCAGTTTTGGTTAGTTGAGAGATTTTTTTCTCACTCAGTTGTTAAATACTGCATGTCTCAATGCATAGCAATCTGAATCCCTGTCCTTGAACGCTTTTGTGTCTGTCTGATTGCATGTGTGTCTGGGTGTTTTTGTGTGCATACATTCTTGTGTGCGTGTGTGTGTGTGTGTGCGGTTGGTGAGGTGACAGAATGAATGTTAAAAAGAAGAAGCCGAAAGAGCAAAGAAAGTAAAAGAGTAAGTGTGAGTGAGAGAGATAATGTGATATCTGTTCTAGATTGTTGCAATGTGGGTTTTTTTTTTCCCTCAATAATCTACATCTTGTCCTCATTAGGACGCTGTATGGATCAAGAGTGGAAAAGCCATTACGCACTAGACTTAGCGGGCTGCATTCATAGTCATTTCCAAATATAAATTCATGTTTCATACTCTTTTTCACAACAAACCAGTTTCCACATCAATGGTGGTAATTTTTGTTTTAACACAGCAGAGCAAAGATGTAAAAATAATCTCTCAAACACCTGAGAGAAAAGGAACTCATTTTATCAATTAACACACACATACACACACACACAGCAGGTTATCACTGTTGTACAAATCAGATGACCAGATGTAACTGAACAGAGATGTTAATGTGAGAATAACAGAATATCAAGGTGCAGTGAGATGTATATAGTTGAGATTGAAGTGAGGAGAGAGTTGAAGACAATGTGTGAGATAGAGAGAGTGAGATTTGAAGTGAATCTTGGGATGTACCCCTGCTGCGGCTGTGGGCCACAGTGTGAACCCCACTGAGCTGTACTGTCTTTCCCTGGCAGGGACCACTTGTTGCAAATCATTAGCTTCCCAAGTACTGAGGGCTTTGCTACCATTCCTACAGGTTGAAACCCACACAGGGAAGTGAAGGGAGGAGACAGCAGGCTTAGGACCCTTTACACTGTAATTATCAGCTGTGTAATGTATAGAAAAATGGAGTCAGTAGAGTACAGTGGAGCGCAGGAACCCTGGCTATGATCACAACAGCTTAGTTCCATTAGTGCCGCTGCTGAACCTCCCTTATCCAGTTATTATGTGTGGTACATCACCATGAGGTGATGTGATTTAACATGGCAGCCAATGTGCAGGCTCTCTGACTTGGCGGAAATGTATGAAACTAACACAAAAATCACACAAAAACTCAAATGAGGACAGTGAACAGAACTACAGCATGCACAATGGCTGTACTGTATGATCCCTCATCTTTGGATCTTTGGAACTGATTCCAGTACTGGAGTTTAAAACTTTCAAACTAATGCACTTTGAAACAAATTTAACTAAAATCTGGATCTCTTTACTGTGATGTTATCAGTAGTCCTTCATCTGTGCTAAGTTTTAGAGTGCAAGCAAGAGAATATACTTAAAATGTCTCTGTGTCTCTCTCCCCTCTCAGAACAGATACGGTGCTGCCGATCGAGGTGTGAGACTCTACAGTTCCCTGCCCATGCGCCCGAACCCTGACGGCAAGAGACTGCCCTCTACTGGGGTAAGACTCATGTCTACTAGCCCCCCCCCCCTCACCCTTTGCTTCCTCACCCCTTGGTCTCATCTATGCCTACATGTATCTACACGCCACATTTAACCTGTAAACCTGAGCAGCAACAATGCAAACTTGTACATTTGTAATATTTCATGGGTTGAAGTTTCTCTTCCCTGCCTTAGACATAGAATAACCGGGGGTTCTTGACCCATGATAGAAAGCTTCTACACAGGAACAACTGCTAAGGACAATCAACAATATCTAGACTTAAATCATGACCAGGAAACAATACAACCCAAAGTTAAACTTAGCGTCATCCTCAGCTGCCATGACCTCTTCCTCATCCTTTAACCGTGTCGTCTTCCCACGCTCACTCTGATAGATCTGCTCAGTCCCCCATCCCCAAACCATCATTGGCCACCACAAGGCTCCCAATAAAGCACCCGTCTGACTTGGTGGTTTGTGCGGTATTTGCCTGGTAGCTTCTCGCAAAAGCATGTTGCTGCAGCTGATAGGCCAACCGACTGCTTCCTACTGTATGTTTGTACAGAACAAAGAAATGTGTGGCTTTCTGGATGCAGTGCCTCTACTTCAGACTTGTTTTAGGTTTAAAAAAAGAAAGGGCTAATGTTAATGTATCTATTAGTTATAAAAATTCTAATATTTTGGTGATTTTCCCTTTTTTCTACTTCTTTTGTTGTATAGCAGCTGTATTGGGACATCAAAGTCTCATTTCCCCATTATTTTATTATATAATTTTTCATTAGGATGCTTGGAGAAAGAAAGAAGTTTATTGAAGTTTAGTGATGCAGCACTTGCAGTACTTTGACTTTCACAAAGTGCTGGAACAGTTAGTCTACTGTTTGTAAAACCTTTCTTTCATTTTTTAATAAAATAAAAAAGAAATCTTTTAGTATTGTGTAAATCATAATTAGAATCTAGCTTGGCTTGCTTTTATGCATTTATGCATTTATGTAACAAAGGAGAGAAAATGAAAGAACAATAGACTGAAAAGAGAGAATTTAATTTCATATGTCTCCCTTTTTCATGTTTCACTCCATGCAAGTGCTTTTTGAATTATCTCTTCACTGCTCCAGGGCTCAGTGAGAGGAAGAGTGGGTGAGTGAGGAGGAGAGGGAGAGACAGAGAGAGAAAGAGAGAGAGAGACAGAGACAGACAAAGCAAAAGCTGTGTAATATTGTTGGTGCACACCTTTTTTAATTACAACAGAGATTGTATTGATGTCTCAGGCCACATGTCCTAAATCATTTATCAAGGGGGAGAGTGCTAACAAAGCATTTCTAAGAAACCCATCCTCTCCCAGGGCCTGGAATCATATGTTATCTAAAGTGAATATTGTTAATGCTGTTCGGTGGAGAGACGCACTTACAAATCATGGGAATGAGTTCCTTGTCAGGACATGCGTGAGGTAGTAAAGATATATATGCACTTTCATCTGATCCTCTGTTGTGCAAATTAAATTCTACATCTAAAGCTTTATGCAGGAGTTGTTTGTAAAATGAAGACCGACACGTTAAAAATGATGGATAAACAATGTGAGGGAAGGGAAATTTCTAAATTATCTAGTTGTTTTGGTTCAGCAACAATTTAAAGATTACATCTCTAGCACAGATTAGAATTTCCGAAAAAAAAAAAAAATTCAGGGCAAAGCACAAGAGGAGACAATATGTGCTATTTTTTTTTCATTCTTTGGTTTTCTGTCATTTCCTTTTGTCTGTTATTACCTGGGTGTAGCGTCAGTACAGTAGCAGACTGTAGCTACAGGCTGCATGGAGTGGAGGAGAACATAAACCACTTAACATGCAGGAGGAAACCAGACGTTTTTCCATTGCACTTATCAGGTGCTGCGGTGAGAGCAAGTGTCAAGGTGCAGTAGGTCCCCCCCACCCCCCCCACCCCCCATCCCTCTCCCCCTTCTCACCCCCCCAGCTCCTCTCACCCATCCTCTCTTTCCTCTCCTCTTCCTTCCCCTGCACACCCCTTTTATTTTCCCCTGATCTTTATCTCTGCCCCTCCTCCCTCCCTCACCCCACCGTCACTCACCCTTGGTTCAGTTAAAAGTGGGCTTGGCACTTCCGCAGCAGCACACTCCCCCCCCCAACCCCCCCCTCCCCAACCCCCTACCTCTTCCACCACCACTACCACCACCATTTCTTTTCTCTCTGTCAAACTAACCTCCAACTCCTGCTCCTCACCTCTATGTTTCCTGTCAAGGTGCACTGCCCACACCCCCCCCCCCCCCTCCCCTTCCCCCTAACCACCAGCTCTGCCCCTGCAACCTTTTTCTTTTCTTTCTTTCAACATCTATTACGACTCTAAATGCCTACAGTTCATTTTTTAAAATGCTCCGTTCAGAGGGCTTGTCCCCCAGTGCTCCTCCGTGATCTTGCCATCCCTGCATGTACATGAATAAAGTGAACTTTTGTTTTATTAGTGGCTTTGAAAAGAATCTCTGCCCTGAAATAGAACATACACTTTATTGCAGTGCTCTTTGGCTCATATGAATCTGTCCCAAACTCACAAATGAACACTGTGTAATGTTCACAATGCATGAATGTGTGTGTAAACTAAGTGCATTGACTGTGAGCATATACCAAAGGACTGAACAATAAACCAAACTTACTGAATTACAGACATTACTGATCTCTTACTGACCTAAATACTTAAAGGGGACAGGGATTTGTGTGATTTTGTTATTTTTATATTGTTATGATGCCAGATGTCTATGTTAAAGATGGTCAAAAGTCCAAATCTTGAGTGAACCTATGTAAAATGCTCGCTGCAAGTCAAAAGCCCAGGCCTCAGCCTCCACTGAATGCTTCGTTTGCACCTCTGCTTCCTTCTTGTGATGATCATTCTCGCATGCCCACAAACGGCCGTCCATTTCATAGTCTTTGTCGCTAAGGTTGTTCCATGGGTTGTTCACGTTTTCCACTCGCATTTTACAGATCAGATTCGGGTCTGAATATGTACGGATGTATTTGATAAGTTGACATTTCGAGTAAAGAACCAGAAAAAATAAGTGAAATCCACTACTTCTGTTCCTTTATGTAACCTTTTGAGTGGACAGAAGTCTGCCGAGATGCAGCTTCTGGAAGCTAACCAATTAGAACAGCGTGGGTTCACTGGGAGGGGGGCCTTAAAGAGACAGAAGCTAAAATGGCCTGTTTCAGACCGAGGCTGAACTGAAGGGCTGCATAAAGAGCCAGTATAAGATAAATAAGGATTTTTTTTAAAACTGTAAAGCATGCAAAGATATTCCAGTAGAGCCCCAGAATATAAATATAGACTTGGAAATGTGCATAATATGTCCCATTTAAAGCAATAGTTGGGCATTTTGGTAAATATGCTTATTTACTCTCTTGCCAGGACTTAGATGAGAAAATTGATTCTAAACTAGTTGACAGTATCATATGTAGTCTTTCTTTTTACAATATTTCATTGAATCTATAAAATGTTTACACAGTGAAATTTTCAAACTCAATACTCCACGTTTTTATGACTGCACCATTTCATCAAACTGAAATATTCTGGAGGTCTTTTGCATTATTTAAAATCCATTTCCCCCAAATTCATCTTGACATATTTAGTATCCATGGAAAGTTTGGGATCTCCATTAGAATTCAAAATAAAGTTGAGAGTTAAAACACTGGTTGGATGCACAACATGTTTTTGTACTCAGTGATCTTCTGACACGTCAGTGAGGTTTAATGGGTTAACTCCTATCTGGTGCATGCATGCATGCATGGTTTCACATTTTCAAGTTCAAGTTTTATCGTAATCTGTATTAGAAATACAGGAATCTGTACAATAAAATACTGAAACACAATGATGTTAATGCACAACGAAACCCAAAGCTACTGTACTGGAAAGGAGGTTTGTTTTAGCTCAGGTTGGATAAGCAACAGCGTATTCTTTGCAGAGAGTCAAACTGTTTGAGCTACCGTTGTTATTGTTGTTGTTGTTTTAGCTCCACTGCCTTGACAGTGATATAAGGTGAAGGTTCAAAATCTACTATAGTGCAGAGATGACAGGATCGTCTAAGGATTCCTTCTCTTTTTCCTCTGTCTCTTTCCCTTAGTTTCTACATGTCCCTCTCTCTCTCTCTCTCTCTCTCTCTCTCTTTCTCTCTCCATCCCTCTCTCCTGCTTTGTCTCTGTGTCTTTCTTTCTTTTTCCAAGCTGATTTGGAGCCTTGCATAGTCAATTATGTAGGGAGTGAGAGATAGAGTGGGGGCTCGGGCTTCCATATTTTGGTGTGATATTAATATTGCATGAGCGCTATTCTGTAGCGAATATCTAAGAGATTGCCTATTAAGGCAGCAGCAGAAGAAGAATGTGACAGACAGACACACACACACGTACACGCACGCACGCACACACACACACACACACACACACACACATACACCTACACATACACATACACACACGCACACACTGTACATTCATACATACAGCCAGAGAGCAGGGTTGAATCAGTCAGGATCAGGCTCAGGTTGTTATAATTAGTGTTTTCCAGATTTATTTTGTTGAGATAATAAGTGAGTGACTCATTTTCCAGTTTAATATGTCATGTTTGTTTATCTTGACATGGCTCACATCACACCGTACAGTGAGCATGTTTGATGTTGGTGAGAGCTGAGTGATGTTCCACTGTAATTGTGCTAAGAATGGAATATTTTAACTAACCAACTGAATAAACAAAGGAAACAGAGACACAAAACAAACGCCTGCTGTAAAAAAAAACAACAACAAAACATTGCCAAGATAACTGTAATATTGCAAAGCAGGAAGGATCTGATGGCAGGCTATTTATTTTCTACTGCTGGGTGGGTATCAATGATGCATACTGTAAGTGTCAACAGTGACAGGCTGAGGAGGTCCCCAGCGATGACTGAGAGGCTCAGCTTGGACACTTGATGCTTTTTGGGTGCTAAGTGGCGGTGACACCGGATGGTCGGTGATAGACATCTCATTTCATGCCGACACAAATTGTCAAAAGAATCTAATTTGAAGGTGTCATGAACATAACCCATATAAATACAGAATAAAAAATAACGAAACATCAGGTTTTCTTTTTGTAAAACCTCTAATAATCAGTGTAGTAGGTGACATGACTGAAATGAATATCACAGTATTAATGATCATACTCTCAGATATATTAAGATATAGCAAATTTATTCAAAATTATATCTAAAATAATCAAGTTTACACTTAATACATCACACAATATTCTTTACACATGTAACACAAACACTTCAATAGGTAATTTAGGTTAATACTAGATTACAGTTTGCTTGGAGTCATTCATTTATAAAACAATGTGAAATAATAACATGATGTCTTCATATAAGAATATTATGTTTACACTTCAAGTTGATACACAATAAGATTGAATTGGCAATTAACCGTACAATGTAGCTTTGGTTTAATATGTGTAATTACAGTCATAGTTGATATAATTTTCCACATGCAGAATATGTTTCAGCAACACCATGAAGATTTCTTTATTTTTGTGAGTCACAAATACTCAACATACACTTGACTTCAAGCTACTGACCTTACATGCTCTTTATTAGTATTATACTATACACTCATCAATATTTAAACTATATACCCAGTAGCTTTGCTGCCAAATCAGGTAATAATAATCAGCAAACTGTATTTTTTTCTCACAAGGCCTTGGACATGCACAAATGCTGCAGAGGTATTCCTGTTTTCCCTCTTGCAGTAGCCAGGCTCTGTCAAAAGCCCAGAAAGTCTGGCCTGAAGTCGACACAGCCAGTTAGTCCCGAGCCCAGAAGCATCACGCTGGGCCCGACGTTGAACAAGTGCTTGGTGACCTTACAGCAGCAGCTGGAGTTTAAAGAAGTCTTTAAAAGGCTGATTCTCCACAGTAATATCATCGCCCATGCCTCAAAGAGTCTGGATTAAGGCCCACTTTCCCTCGCTAAAATGTAACAAATGTGTAAAAAAAAAAAAACATCACAGCCAAAGCCAATGCGCAGAGACCGATGGTTGGAGGAAGAAGAGAGAGAGAGAGAGCAAGGGAGAGGGAGAGAGAGAGAGAGAGAGGGGAGAGGCAAAAAAAGAAGGGAGAAAGAAAGTGAGGGGAACTCAACATCTTAACACCCGTCCAACCTCCCCTCCTCCCTGCCATATCAATGTAGTTGGCTTTCTCTGAAATTCAAATGGCAAGAAGGAAAAAAAGCAGATGAAAAAAAGAAACCTCTGGCTTTGGAAAGGGGGGGTGGGGGGATGGAGGGTGGGGGGGGTGGGGGTGGGGGGGGGGGTTGCTGAGAAAAAGACCTGCCATCTATGTATTAGTGCTCTGTAAATATTACATGAGCTCCACATTCGCTCAGTTGTTTGGCATTACTTCCACTGGATGGGTATATTATTTTAGAAACCATGCCTTGTTTATGGAGAGGCATGACCTACTTCCAGACACTCCTCTCTCCCTCCCTCTCTCTCTCTCTCCCTCTCTCTCTCTCTCTCTCTCCCTCTCTCTCTCTGTGGTATTTTTTCCTTCTCTTCTCCCTCTCTCTCTTTCTCTCTCTTTCCCTTTACCTCTCTTTCTCTCCCTCTCTTTCTCGCTGTCTCTCCCTCTTATTCACTCTCAATCTGTGAAATCTCAACTGGTTGTCCCTCCTGAACAATTACAAGGCAGAGAGACCCAAATGGAGATGTTTGTAGAAAACAACATGTGTATAATTAAGGTTTAATGAGCTCTTGTCAGGGTGGAATATGCAATTAGATTGGTAATAGAAAATTCTGCCTGAATGCTAGTGGCAGAGGCTGGATGTGGAGTCAGCATGGCAGTGAATGAAAGAACAGTGAATTATTTTGAGCCCTATCGACAGAACTAGATGGTGCTGGATGCTGCATTTAGATTTAAATACATGGTGAGGTCCCAAATACAAAAAGAAGGGTTTTTCCCCCTGGTGGTGCAATACTGTGTGTTTTCATGCATGTTTGAAAATTACTGTACTTGTGCACACCAGGTTGGTGCCTTGGGAAAGCAGATCTTACACAGCTGAAGTTATGCTTTACTGCATTGCAGGGTGAGGGAAGAGACAATAATTGTGATTTAAATAGAATTGGCCATAAATGTCAGTGCACAAACATTAAAAGGTGAGCAGGTTTGAACAAAGTTTCCCTGAAGTTCATGTTAAACTAGAAAGCATTCAGTGTGCAAGGCTGCACAATCCTCTAAATGTGTTATTGTAACAGAAAATATTTTAAAATCTGCATCTGGATCTGCTTTAAAATACGCAGTGAAAAGAAATCTGATTGACAACTGGAAGCCATGATGTATGGAGAATACCAAAATCCTGTCTTGGCATATTAAAGCTTTGTACAAAAATGATTTGTACAAAATTTCAAGTGAGTTAGAGTCTGGACCACTGAGTTACATCAATCCAAATCATATCTGCCATATCAATTTATAATGTTTCTGTACCACCATCTACAGGTAAAATAGTTAAAGTCTTGCAGGATTGCTCTGGTATTTGTCATCTAGATTTTAGCAATGGTAAAATGTTTTACAAATGTCCACATGGTGGTGCTGTTTACGACAAAAACTGATCAGATTTTCTTTAGCCATTGGTAAGTACTTTTTTTTAGATATCCAGGAAACGTGACAGACAGATCAACCCTTTGTCCCTTGGAATTATGTCCATATTGGCTGATCTTCACCTCATAATTTATATCCAAAGCCAACATTTCGTGCCAATGTAGGAAGTTGTGTATTGAAGGATGCCGAAGTTGTGGACGTGGAGGGGCGTGTAGCGTGTCTGACATTTACGAAAGAGATTTCAATTCAAGTGCTGTCACAGACATGCAATTAACCTTTTTAGTAACTCTAACCACTACCTTTCCTAGCCTAAATGTTTTAGTTGCCTAACCCTAACTTTGCCTTAACCGTAATTTATTTTCCATAACCTTGATCTATCCTTAAACTTAACCAGAAAGTAGCATTTAAAAAATGTTGACACTGGACATGAAAAACCATTGTCACTGAATGTAATTCGGAGTTTTGCAAAATATCATCATTAAAGGCAGACAAGCAAAACTGAAAAAATAGTGATGCACATAAAAAAGCATATTTCTTGAATACAACCAGGCCTCATTTGTTCTCAAATCGCTGCTTGGTATCTCTTTCTAGGTCTGTGCTTTTTTTTTTGTCCTCACTATTTTAAGGAAGAATACTTCTCCACAAGGCCCTGTGTCTTTTAAATAAGGCACTTGCGAGAGAAAAAAGGCAGGTATCTTGCTGCTCTCTTTTTCCGCTCTCCTCCTCTTTTGTGACAGTCTCTTTCTTGACTTGGAGAAATTGCGCTAGTGGGTCTGCTGAAGAAGAAGATCCACACACACACACACACACAAAATTGTGTTTGGCTCTTTCTGAATTACTTGACTAGTCCCTGAAAGAGAGGGCCCTTTGTTGGCTTCCTCTGGGACTGCCCTTGAAAGGCTCCTATTGTGTGGTAAGCACTATGATATAATGCAAGTGGATTTAATAGATTTAATGGAACACGCAGACATGGTTCTCAAGCCCTCATGTGATGAGAAGCAGCCTGTTTTAGGAGATCAGAGCCACATCTTAAAGAAATGAAATGATATGTCCATGTCACATTCACCAAGAAGCATTTCAAGCTTTGATTGTATGATAAATATTCTTGGATGTTTGGTCCATGTAGAGACACATTGCGTAAATCGCATTTATTTTTACGTTACCATCAGCATGTTTTGGTGTCTTGTATTTGAGTTCTTGTTAGAGTTCTGTATCACTTGATTATCCATTTCTGTGTTCCACCTGAGTTGTGTTGGAAGTCAAGGTTAGGCAGAGTGGGGGTAGTTGAATGTCAACGATGTGTTAGCTTTGTTTTCATTGTGTTAACAGGAGCACAATGGTACGATTGTGTGGCCATCTGAAACCCTACACCTACCCAGAGCTTTCGGAGGTCAGAGGTGGGGGAGATGTGTGTGCCTTTAGCCCGTTGAACCATGCATTTTGAAAGACCCAGAAACCGAAGAGTAATCCATCCAGCATACCATCAAAACCATTCTGCTCTGCCGGTGCACTCACATACCAGATCTGCTCATCCATACTTCTTGTAAAATTCGCTTATTTTCCAAATATAAATGATGCTTTTTTTTTTCTCTCTCTTCTCCTCATTGCTTTGTAATCTGTCTCATTATTTTAAGGTGCCATTTGAGGAGTGGCCTGCCTCTTGAAACCCCTCAGTGTGATGGACAAGACCATAAAGCCAAGCAATAAACCTGAGATGAATGTTATATCTTAACACTGATAGAGGCAATTAAGTCCATCATAAGCAAGAGAGGGAACACTCTCCTCTGGGGACTCATTCACTTGCATGGTTTAACATGATCCCCAGCTAAATGCCTTATTTTATTTCTCCTCTCAGCTCACAGCTTACAGTCTAGCACAAATTGAGCTGATGTGTTTTTTTTTTTCTTGGTTTTTTTTTTTTTTTTTACACAATTTGGTCTTTCTGTCTGATCTGCCCTTTTCTGTCTGTCGTCATGTGTCTCCCTCCCTCTCTTTCTCTCTATCTCTCCCTTTCTCTCTCTCCTCCCCATCTCGCCGTATTTGTCATGGTAATGTAAAAAAATCTCAGCTGCTCCAATTCATTTCTTGCTCTTTCAGTCGAGAAAGAAGGGCAATTCTGTTTCTCCTCACTAGTTTCTGTGTGTTGAGGTTTAAAGGTAATGAAGACCATATTTTATCTGCATGGAGTTATATGACTGGGCGTGGCTGAGCAGGTCTGTTATGGGAAAATAAATATTATGGAAGGTCTAACTTTGTTATCTTTATCTCGCTGGGATCAATGTGTGTATTATTGGACAGGATACATTACACAAACACGAAGGCACGCATGCAATGTGCGCACATGTGAGCCAAGAACATAATGCATGCACGCTCAGATTGTTTATATGCAATTTGCAAACATGCATGCACATAAGGAACACATAAAGGTGAAATACACATGCAGCAGCAGCAGCAGCAGAGATATCCACATATACACACTCTCACACATACACAAAGGCAATCCATATCTGCTTTATAGCACACCATCCCCCATACTCTCTCTGCTTTGGTTATGCCTTTATGCATGTGTGTGTGCATTCACATGTGTGTGTGTGTGTGTGTGTGTGTGTGCCTGCCAGCGAGTCATTGAATGCTCTAATGACCACAGTCCTGACACAGGTATTTTGACTGCTGCCTCTTTCCATCGGCACATTGACTGACACACGATTAGTTACGCTGGGGTGAAAAACTAGGGAGGCGCATGCTGTAACCATGGAAAGAGACTAGAAGGAGGGTTAAGTCCTCCTCCCTTCGTCTCTCCTGCCTCATCTTTCTTTAAATCTAAAACATACCTGGCTGCAGTTACCGGTTGTGAGATTTGGTATTCAGTGCGTACAGTAAAGCACAGCTGGGCTCACAGCGACCTTATGAGAAAAGCCTCTCGTGTAGATCAATGCAGGTTAGCAGCGCTGTAGCACAGAATGCAAAATAACCGTCATAGTAGGAATATGGAAGTGTAACAAATCTAATCTGAAACTAGAGACTTTTTAAGGTTTAGTGTTGGTTTGATTTTATTTTGTCATCAAACAGTACATCGTTACAGTATTATAGTAGTTTAATGATATTAATGTAGCAGTACAAAATAAACATTATTCTACTGTATATACACTCAGTTGCCAGTTTATAAGTACACAAGCTAAAACTTAATGGTCATTTTGGAGGCTACAGTTTGTGGTGTTGTTGAACTGTATGGTGTTATACAGAGAGGTGTTTCTAATATTTTGGTATTTAAATGTCCAGGTATATAAATGTGGCTAAAACTATGTAGAATTAGCTAACAACATGTTCCTGTTATGTTTCCAGGCAAATTAACTAAGATCTGCTTGTCTGTAAAAAGGTGAAAATAATGAATCAAGATGTTTAAATTTTAACAGATACCATGAGTTTGAGGACTTATTATTATGACTCCTTCATTCTGCATGTCAGTGCCGAGCACAGGCAATGTTCAGGTGACTTCATCTTCCCACATACATAATACACAAAGTAAAAAACACAGATAGTCAAAACATTGAACACATACTGTATTTAATGCAGTATGCAAAGATATTAGTAGATAAGTAAATAAATAAATAAACTTTTAATATAATAGATGGGTAAAAGCAAAAAAAAAAAAAAGAGAGAGAGAGAATAGTGTCAACATTGACACATTAACAACCGACCCAATTACTTTCACTACCGGAAATCAATTTTTAAAAGTTATTTGACATAGTTTTATAGGAGAAGCTTAACTATTAATGGACGAATAAAATTTTTGGCAGTTTTGGATGTGAGTCCTTGTTTGAAGGTTTTGGGAAGCTGCATTTCTGATATGTTGTGTTCCAGTCAACAGTTGTTCTATAACCTCTATGACTGTGGTGCACTTCCTGCATCAAACTGACATTGGTTTGGCTTTACGCAAACACAAAGCTATTTATAGCATCTCTCCCACTTTATTTTCTCCCTCCCATTCTCTCTCTCTATCTCTCTCCCTCTCATGTATTTGCATTTCTGCTATGCAAACAAGAGTCTGGTGTCAAGTGCGTCAGTTGTACAGGCCTTACTTGTCCCTTTTCTTTCTCAAGCTTCAATCCATCTCAAAATTTCTCTCCTTCATTCCCTCGCTCAACATGACTCCCTTCTCCTCCATCTCACTGTAGCTTTCCACCTCTTTCTCACCTTCACCCTCTACCTCCCCCCTTCACCCTCTCTCTCTCTCTCTGTCTGTGTTTTCCTTTGCTCAATTGTTTTGCTGTAGATTTGACCGCTATGATTAATGACCTCAAAGCCGCAGGAAAGCAAACAGAGAGAGACACGACAAGCTCGCCCTTCCCTTACAAACCTCCCTTTTTCTCATGTGTCAACTGCTCGTATGTTCACACTGAGCACATTATGATTTCTGGAAAAAGATATACATAATATGAGTGAGACCAAGATTTTATATGCACAAAGCTTGTCTGATGTCTGTAGGCAACAGTCACCTGGCAAACAGAGCAGCTTTCCCAAGCCTTTGCTGTAAAGCTGCATGCATTCTTAATTTATTCTGTGTGCATTTTTACTGTAGTTTATTTGGCTTGTTAGTATAAACTTTGTTATCACAAATCTCTATATGAGAGCACTGCACGTCCAATTTTTCACATTATTTCCCAACATTTCAGAGCTTTTGTCATCTTCCATGTATACAAAATGTTAAACAAACATCAGAGCAGGGAACCCAGATGAAATGAACTTCTTGCTCAGAGGTCAGAGGTCAGGTTCAGATGAATCACACGCTGAGGGAGGCATTCAGAGTCTTGGTCAAGGATACTTCAGTAAGGTGGATTCCCTTCACCCAACTTTTTCTGGCACTAATATCAAGTTAGTGATGTGGAACTTCTTATCCAGTTTACTATTTTAAAGTACAAGTAAAGTACAATATGCACTGACTCAATTTACCTGGTTCACTAACAGGTCCCAGTTACTTGTGATTGAATAAAATGTTTTGGTGCACAAGCTTTTTGTGCATGTTGAAGTCCACATTTGGGGACTTCAACAAGTCCACATTTGGGGAAATACCCCTATATGCTTTCTTGTCAAGAGTCATATGAGAAGATTGATACCACTCTCATGTCTGTACACTAAATATGAAACCAGAGCCAGCAGATGATAAGCTTCGCTTATTATAAAGATTAGAAGAAGGGCGAAAAAAGACAGGAAACCAGGAAGTCACCGCACCTAGCCACAAAATGATCTGTTAAATCATTTTTCGAACTATTGGGTTTTCGGACTAATCCCCTGCTTCCGGTATTGATATTCTAACTTCTTATATAATTAAAGATATATAATTAAAGAATAAGAAAGTGAACAAGTGTATTACCCAAAATGTTAAACTATGCCTTTAAACATACCTGGAGTCAGGCTATTAAACTCAAATTGGCACAGGGTAAGTGCAGACCAAAGGCTAGCAAGCTTGTGAGCTAGCTTGTAAGCCTTCATTCCTTAGGGCCATGTAGAGATTTGTTATTCAAGGTCTGCTCTTGTATCTGTACTGTAGCATGATTATAGTACACTTAGCTTAACTGGCTATTCTCTGACCACAAAGAAGCAGGAACTAATTATTTTTACCTTTCCCCTCGATTTAGATATTGTTTATTATTCTAACAACTCTGCCCTCAGTGACTCCTTCCCATTGTGCCGCAGAAGCACAGACTTCACTTTGCTCTTTGACATTCTGTATAATTGTTTTCTACTTATCCTGTTTTGCTCATCGAGATCTGATTCGCAGGTATGAAAATAACCTATTCCAAGACACCATCATATCCAGCACGATGTGATTAGGACAGCATGTAAAATCATTTTCCAAGAGCAATAAAGAAAGTGATTTCATTTTCATTGCAGAATACAATGATTGTTCCTCCAGCAAACTAATAGTTCTATCACACAGAAATCATTGTGCTAGAAGTAACAGTTCCATCAGAGGCTGAATGATAACTTGGAAATGGAATTGGGGCTTCAAATTGAATAATGTTGCAAGGGATTGCCTTTGTACTGTAGTTTGTTTGGTGCTCTGAGTGTGTCAAGACATAAACAAAAATACATGAGCAACTCTGTTGGAGTGGAATCTGACCATAATTTAAATGGAATATATTCAAATGTTCCAAAAAAACCCTAAAATGATTCATACTGAACAAATGAACAGCTACAATACAGTAAATTTAGTTCCTGGAACCTATGGCTCATTACACATGGTGAAACATCGCTATAAAAAAGACTGTGGCCCATTTTTGGTCCCTGCCCACAGCTTGAGAAACATTCTTAGTGAGTTACTGTAGGCACATATCCATCCCGTAGCTTGACCTTACAGTAGCAGCTGTAATTCATCTCAGCCACTACTAGCTGTCTTAAGGTGTGTTTTGTTTCCTCATAAATGGCTGGTGCCAAATAGTGTCAGACAGAGAGTCAGGGAAGGCCTCTGGGAGTGTGTGTGTATGTGTGTGTGCATGTTTATATGCCTGTGTGTTTCAAGCTGCGGCCTCTGGCTGTGACCCCAGTGTTAATCACACTACAGCCAGAACAACCGCAGGCTCTATTGCCACCACTGCTGCTACAACCCTCCTCTTCTGTCTGTATTTTGCTCATTCATACTCTGTCCTCACCCTCTCTTTTCATTCCCTTCTATCACTCCATACCTACAGTGTTTTTCCTATTCTGCCTCCCGCTTACACGCGATCTTCACTCACTCCTTTTCCTTTAGCTCATGGGTACACCCTCATCTTTCTCATCCTCTAACCTCAAACCATCACCTTTTCTCCTAAGCCTCCCCTTTTTAAACTCTGAATATCTGAGCTCTGAATTAGCAGGGTTGCCCTCTCATCATTTCTCTGGCAAAGTGTAAAAGCGCTAAAGGTTGTTCTCACCTTTTGGCATCTGAATGGTCTCTTGATCACTAGCTGGGTGGCTAGTTGGCAGGGTTAGTAAAGGGGTAGATTGGTGATTCAGGGCCGCCGTGGAGGTAGGGCAGTTGTCCACTAATCGGAAAATCAGTGGTTTGATCCCTGGCTTCTCCATTCTACATGTTGAAGTGTCCTTGGACAAGATACTGAACCCCAAATTACTCCTGAAGGCTGTGCCATTGGTGTGTGAGTGTGTGAATGAGCATTAGAAATTCCTGATGAGCAGTGTGGAACCTTGCATGGCAGCCTCTGCCATCAGTGTATGAATGTGTGTTTAAATGAGTGAATGTTGGCATGTAGTGTAAACCACTTTGAGTGGTCGGAAAACTAGAAAGGCACTCTATAAATGCAGTCCATTTACCATTTAATATTGGTTGTCCATGTTAGTGATTGGTCAGGAGGACTGGCTTACTGGGAAACAGCCTCTGTGTCTGATTGGCCAGCTCTCTGGCTATTATTCTCATTTGGCAGATTAAGAGCAAATCTGCCCTGGTTAGTCCAGTTGAATCAGACTCTAGTTTGTATTCCCCCTTAGTGTGATTTGGTTGGGCAGATGTGGACACAGCAATCATACTCGAGTGTGGAACAAAACAACTGTACTAAGACCCTTTGAGGAAGTGGTCTCAGTACAGTCCAAAGCGAATTCTAGTTAGTTTGCAGTGAGAACATGATCCAACCTCAATCTGACTCAACTACAAGGCATCCTCTCTGAGGTTGAGCTAAACAGTTCCTGTAGTCAGGTGCACTTTGCATGCTGGGATGCAGATAAGTGAAATCAACATTTACTAGCAGCTAGCCGGAGAATGAATCAAGGCCCAACCTGGATTAGCGCAACAAAGTATGTCACATTTGGCCAGAGGACAGTCTTCTTGTGTTTATGTTTTTGCTCCCGCCCCAGACACCACTAACCAATGAGTAGAGTGAATGTTCTCACATTGCATTTAGTAATGCATTTTGGTTTGTCAATGACTCAGACCAGGGCAAACAAACTATAGGTTTGAAAACACCCTAAGAGAGTTGGGAAACCCACACTATGGCACGGAAGACATCAATCAGAGCAAGGAGCATGAGCCTTCAGCTTTCCAAAAACAGTCAATTTAACTGAAGTCATCTTGAACACAGAAATAGTCCCCTGGAAATTCCTGTAGCTGTTTAGTGAATGCCAAAGCAGATCAATTTGTGGGTCAACTTGTTGGCTGATGTACTTGTCCTATGTCATTTAATTAGCTATTATCTGAATAGTGTTGATTTGATTTAGCTTTTGTGCATGCTGGAGAAGTAGCAAAATGCAAAAATAGAATGAGAAAGCACACACCATAAAGTGTTCATCAAGCTAAAATGTGTGACTAGCCAACTTGCTCGCCGACTAACTAGATGGCCGTTGGTGTGGGTATTGTGGTCTCAGTGTTGTGATTATCACTCTGTTGTGCCTTTGTCGCCTTGTGACACCCATGGAATCACAGCAGTTAGGTGTGTGCACACTTACACACACAATCTCAGGCTGTAGGCAAGCTGAGACGAAGAGTGTGAGTTACACAAGCTTTGACAGGGCCTAATTATACGTGTCTCTAATGAACTGTAATTACTGACATCCACCAGAGCATCGAGGTCTATAAGCCGAGGACTCGCAGTCATTAGGGCTGCTGTGTTACACTGTTTCTGTATCTCCACTGACTGACTGAAAATCTCTGTTTTCAGTCCCCGTTGGGATTTGTCGGTCTCTGTCTAATTGTTTTCTCATTTCTCTCTTTTTCTCTCTTCTCTCTACTACAGTTTGATGGTGACAACATGTACATGAATGAAAACAACCATGAGTTTCTCCCACCAAACCAGGTGAGTTTAAATTACCCCTAATGGAATGCCTTGTCCTCTGTTTTCCTCTTGTTTCATATGGTCCCAGTGATTGCTGCCTGAATTGCTGCAGAGCCATTTTCCTTCCTCAATTGCTCATGCTTATAAGGATGGACAGTAAGTTGTTGCTACTGAAACAGCAGCAAAGTTATATAACATCAAAAACATCTGAAATCGTTCAAAAAATATTCATGTTTTGCGCTCACAGATATACATAGATATAGACATAGAACATTTGTCACTGCTTTCTTAACTGTTGATTTTTTGCATATACAGTACTATATCCTTGCAGATCTTGTTAGTGGTCACAGCATGGAATAAACAGAAATGTACGTCTATTAATCATAAAGCTGCCTGTTCAAAATAATATTTACATGTGTGTTTTTTATCTGATGAATTGGAAGTAGACAGTCATGATTACATTTCTGCCATGGATGAGGAAAGCAGAGCACCCAAACTACACAATATCCAAATTCAACACAGAAAGGGCTGGTACTTTCTCTCTGTGAGGCGAGGGTGTCAACCATTAAGCTAACTCTGCCATTATAAAATTCATATTCACTGTATTCCAATTATGCAATCATCCACTGTGCACATATTTTCACTTTGGTAAAAGTCAAGCAGAAAACACTGCTTCACTCTGAGTGAGTTTTGGCCTCATTGCAGAGGATTTATTAAGTTACAATGGAGGGGAAGTCAGTGCTCTTCTACAGAACATGGCAACCATGCCAGATACACTGTAGCACAGCTGGTCGCGAACAACTGGGAGACCATATGGTTGTGTTTGGACAGGGGGATTTGTGGAGTTTGGGAATAAGCCCATCTGACATACACAGGGGAGCAGGGAATTTGTCCCTGTCAATTGCAATTATTAGAACCAACCCGTAGGCTACAGTAGTTCTGTGTTTCTGTTGCATTTTGCTTTTTTGCTTAATTTCTTAATGCTCTGGTGTGTTAAAATATGGCTGAGGGCCCAGAACGAGACACAACGCTGCTCATGTTGCTTCTTGTACATGATTTGTAAAGTTGATTTAGATAACTCTGACAACAAATATGTCTGTTGCAAATTTCCCATGCAGATACTTGGCTGTCTAAGAAATCTTAAGAACCACCGATTTTACGGTCCATTTGGATTCAGCACGTGTTAGTTTACTGTAGTGCTGATTGACTGATTACAAGTCATGCTGATGTGCACAATGTTTTTTGCTGAATTACTGAGGGGCAGATAAAACATTGCAAATGTGGCATAGAAGACAGACAGAAAGGGAGGGGGACAGAGAGAGGTGGGGATCAAGGAAGCAAGAGACAAAGAGACAGAGAGGGAAATAGTGTGAAAGACGGTGATGGGATGAGAGACGATTTTGCTTTGCTCTGTGTTATACTTTGTTTACTCAAGATCCCCTCATATTTGACATGTGCCTTGCTCTATTCTCCGCTTCACCAAGTTTAGCCTCTCCTTCCCTCTGACAGCTAGAGTCAGGGAGGGCCTTAGGGGTGGACACACACTCCTGCAACAAAACATAGAAATGGAAGAGAAAAAAAGAAAAATCACTGATCTGCACCTCCTTAGGTGTACCCCACTTCAATATTACATAGTCTACAACTCTAAACAAATTTTGAATATGTAATGTGTTCACACTGAAGGAGTGACAAAGTATACTAAAAAAGAAACCTGCTTGATTTATGAGTGTGGTGTTGATTCACTACAATCCCAAAATCTTCAAAGGAGTGGAGACATGAAAGCAGAAAACATGAAAACATATATTTAGACATTTTAGGAAATATGCCTATTCATTTTCTTGTTAGATGAAAAGATTAAAACCACTCTCATGTCTGTACAGTAAATATTCGTAACTCTAAACCACGAGTTTTCATTTTTATATTTCTGTTTATGTATGAATGAAACAAACAAGATATAATATTTTAATTTGGGATCTGAAGAGGAGCTGGTAGCCTTTTATTTGAGGTTTGGAGAGAGCCAGGCTAGCTGTTTACCCTTGATTTCAGTCTTTATGCTAAGCTAAGCTAACTGGGTGTTAGCTCTAGCTCCATACCTACAGCACAGACATGATAATGGTATCGATTTTCTCATTTAATTCTCAACAAGAGAGTGAAAAAGTACATTACCCAGAATGTTGAACTATAATATTTCTATTAAATCTTTGGAAAAAACATTTGAATTGTGAATTTCAATTGACATTTTGATTGGTGTCTGTTGGTGCACATGTTGCATCATATGTTTTTAGTACTAAAGCTGCAACAATTAGTCCATTAGTCGATTAGTTGTCAACTATTACAATTAATTGCCAACCATTTTGATAATCAATTAATAATTTAGAGCCATTTTTTTAATAAAAAAAGTCCAAATTCTCTGATTCCAGCTTCTCAAATGTGAATAATCTCTGGTTGCTTTATTCTTCTATGACAGTAAACTGAATATCAGTTTGGGTTGTGGACTGTTGGACGGTACAAAACAATTCAGGATATTTTAAGATGCATCTTGGTCTTAGGGAAACTATCATCAACATTTTTCACCATTTTCAGACATTTTATAGACCAAACAACTAATCGATTAATCAAGAAAATAATCCACAGATTAATCGATAATTTAAATAATCTTTAGTTGCATCCCTAATTGGTACAAATCAATAAAGTAGTGGGATTTCTACTACAGTTAGTATGTAGCAGCAGTCATGATGCCAAATTCCTTCACTGGTGGTATAAGTGTGTTTCACATGTATTAGGTTTATGACTGATTAGTTACAGTGTAAAACACATTAAAAACATGTTTATGTTTGTGTTATTTGCAAAATGGACTGGTGGTGAAAGTTACAGAGGGATGAGATAGCTGGGGGGATAATTTTTTTATGAACTAGTTTCATTCTTCAAGAAACGTGGTGTACAGTACATACAGTAGCTGTATTATTCTCAATATATTCCAGCTTCAACAAAAACAAATCACACTGCCTAAAGCTCACTTTTCTCTGCTTTCTGCTTTATTATCTTCTTTTACTTCTCTATTCTCTCTGACTCCCCCTCTTTTTCTCTTTTTCTCACTCTGTTTCTCTTTTTCTCTTACCCCCCGTTGCATTTAAATGCATTTGGGTCAGCGGCTCCGCCTACAAACTGTGTGAAAGTGTGTATTTCAGTACTCTTCTCTCTCTCACTTCGGTTTTTCCATGTAATCACTCTATTTAATCTGGTTCACCTATATAAATACATTTTCCCTACATAAGGTACATGCATATAGTACCTAGCGCTGTTGAGAAAATCTGGCCAAGTAACCGTAGCAAATAGTGAGATGCTTAGATCAGTATGTTCTCGTGATGAGTCACAAGGAAACGGGGTCAGTGCTATTGTCATATCGATGTTCCCATGAGCATCGCAGTCTGACCCTGCTTAGTTCTCTGTAGTGTTCCTTCCAGTCTCTCTCACCCCCACAGCAGAGTGGCAAAGTGTTAGTGATTCAATGACAAGGTCACAGACCCCGGTCTTGGCACCAACAAGCTCTTTGTCTGCCCCTGTGGCCACTGACCATTGTAGTGGCAGCAGTGCAGAAAAGAGTAAGCAACAAGAAGCTCTGGCTTGTTCTGTTGTCTTCACAGAGGTTTGAGCTGACACTCGAGCAGACAGAAAAGAGATGCGCTAACATGAAATCTCCACAGTGGACAGTGGAATAACATCTGCGATGTAGAGAGCCTTTTATTTAATTATAAAGGTCTTGGTAGACCTTCACCTGAAGTGGGAACTCTCTTGCTAATACTTAACAGAAGAGTACAGAGTGATGTGATCAAAGATAATGCACTGTGGAGATGCCTTCTCATAGCTTTGCAGCAAAGTGAAAGAAACAGTATACTTCATCAGCACTTTACCTTGACAATGCTTTGCTTTGATGTCTTTCTCCCTGACTTATGAATTCATTTAGCAGAACTGCTGTTTGAGAGAAATATGTCACAGAAAAAAAAAAAGAACACGAGGAGCAAATGGAGGGGAGGAGGAGGGGAGAAGAGAGATGGAGAAACTGCACAGGGGAATAATTCGGCTAATGGAGTGACTGTTTGGATATTCAGCAGAAGTAGGAACAGAGATTATGATCTTGCAATTAGCGTAACAAGGTTTTATTGATTGGCTGCCGCTGTAGCGTCTTTGCTGCCAAAACGCTGCATGTGGTTTTAACATGCACAGTGTGTGTGTGTAGCCCATCCAGTCACACTAGTCCTACTACCACTAGAGCAGAATCCAGCTCTGTGTTCCCATCAAGCTGTGGCCATTCCCTGAGCATCAAAGCTGAAATATTATGGATTGCCGAGTTGAAAGGGTCTGTTTGAATGCCTGATGATAAAGTGGACTGCATTTGCATTTTCCGCTCACTTTTAAGTTAATGCATCGCCCTCCTTCCCCTTTGAGTAAAATGCAGGTATGAAAAGGCAGCTTCTGGTAACGAGTGATTTGAAAGTTTTACATGTTGCGAGTTCAAATTATGTTTTAACGGTTTGATGCTCAGTTATTATGTTGGAAGTCACTGCTGGCAAGGATTATGCCAGCCCCTTGGGTTTTGTAATTCTAATTAGGGAGGTGTTTGAGTGCCAACAACAGATCTGTGAGACACACGGAGAAGCAGAGACAGATCATTGATCGATAGGAAGTTTTTTTATATGGCATCAAACAGATGTGATTAGGATAAAACTTATGAAACACATTGACAGACTGAACTCATAATGAGGCCTTGATGTTGTTTTATTTTTCTTAATAGCTAGATTTAGTGGTGTAAAAGCTCATGTTAACAGATTTGAACAGATATGATGTCCATCACACAGTTTTAGTGCCTAAACTTGTAGAAACTCTGCTCTGATAATAATGATTAAGTCCTCCTCTACAGTTCCCCTGTGTCTCTCATCTTTCCCTCATATGTTTCTGATAAACCATTGTAGAACATGATCCCATAGTCTTTTATGTCCAACCTTTGACAAATCTATCACGTCGTCCCTCTATGCTCTGAATTAAAGGCCCATTCCACCTTTCCAGTTTAGATGAGTAATTCTCTTGTTTGGCAGCAGCCCAGAGCCCAGCCGGCCCATCTGGAACCTCGGCGCAGCCTGATTGGTCAGATTCAGTCGTGTGTGACTGACAGGAAGCCTGCTGATTGGGGGAGACGGTATCTTTGGATCGTTGCACTGATTAAAGCCTCACGGCGGCGTTTTGTAAACTCCCGCCGTTCGGGGTCCCCGCACCAGCGCCCTGGCCCTGCTGGTCTGAATTACAGCTCGGCCGCATTAGTCTGATTTACAGCTTCCTCCCGCTGTTTAGATTGGAGCTGGGGACCAGAGTGGCAGGCTCCTCCTCCCCTACACTGCCACCTGCCCCCTCCCTCCCCCACCTCTTCTCATTGATTCTCCCATTTTCTGCCTCACCTTCTACTCATCACCCCAATCCTCCCAATTCCTTGTTCGTCCCCCTTTTTTTGCCACCTCACCTGATTTACCTCATTTACACATCCCCCCTGCTTTGTACTTGGCACCAGTTCTACTGCTCCTCTTCTCTCTTACCTCATTCCTCTCTCTCCTGCACTCACCCCTTTTCTCTCCCCCTATGTGCTTTTTTTCCCCCTTTTCCGCCTCCTCTACAACCCATCTCCCCTCCACTCTTCTCAATATCCCCCTTTTCTCAAATGTCCCCATGACCTCTGACAACATCCCTTTACCTTTCCCATCTAGCACTTCTCTCACCTGCCCCCACCCCATCCCACCCCCCCCCCACCCCTTTCTCTCTCTCTCTCTCTCCCCCTCTACATCTTTTGTGAAAATGAAAACAAAGAGCAGCCTGCCAAAATATTTCTATAGCCGTTCGCTGACGAAGCAGGGAGCGGAGACAAAGCAAAAAGATGTGCAGGCATATTTGTTGCAGCAGCAGAGAGATGGAAAGCTCTCTCCCCATGGCCTTTTTACAGTCATTTGGAAACCCCCCACCTCAGTCTCTCGTGCTCCATTTAAAAGCTCTGTGTTTGAAATACTGCATGGCACCACATATAAATGCACAGCTGTATATTTGTGTAAGGCCCTCACTTTGCCAAGCTGTCCATCCCCCTGTTGCCCCAGGTGATCAGATGAAACTAATGGCAACCTTAATGTGTTTGTGTAGGCCTTTCACCCCATTGGATAAAATGATGAGAGACCAAACACTCACTCTTGTGCTAGATCACATGCCAGAGTATTATAAAAGACATGAAATGGCCTGTGTCTGTTTAGCTTTTTTCATAACCACAGAGATATTTTATATCTTTTAAAAATAAAACTTACAAAGTTTGCCTTGAACTGATTTCCCCTCATGGCTGAGAAGACAAATTATGGGTTATTAGAGAGGAAAATCTTCCATCGAACCAAGATTCATTAGTAAATATAAGTGTTTAATTATTGATGAAGTGTCTTTAAGGTATAAAAAAACCCCCCTGAGCTGAGATCGATCCATGTTGACTTCTTCCCTCTGCACATAGTTGAAATAAGGTATAATTTTTTCGTATTAAACAGGTTAAGTGGCACACAGAAAAGGAAGCCTGGGGCAAACAACTTTTATATTATATTTATATGTTTATGTTTTGGTTTTAACCTGCAAGGAGTAACATAAGGGTGGAGTTAATTTTACATCTAAGACAATACTGTGAGAAACAGAAAATGTAGACAATCACAGGAAATTGCTTGAAAATTAATTCATTGAACTTCTCTGTACGTGGATTATCCAAATTCAGTAAACCTCACTAAACTGCTATTTGTCGCTGAATTAACAAGAGTAATACTTGAATAGCCAAGCTAGCAGCTCTGTGAGGCTTCTAACCTCAGCATGCTAACACGCTCACAAACACAGTGCTAACATGTCGATGTCTGGCAGGTATAACGTTTCTTTCACCATCTCAGTTTAGCATGTTAGAATGCTAACATTTTTAGCCCTAAAAAAAGTATAGCTGAAGCTGATGAAAATATCATTAGCTGCACAGATATTTGGTCATAAAATAACAACATTCTTTTTCTTACTATTATTATTATTTGGTCATTAACTGAAGTATTGGACAATTTTAAATGATATTGGGATGATAGCGCTAGGTGAAAATTAAGGGATACTTCAGTTATACATGTCATAAGGGGAACCATGAAGGTCTGTACCATATTTCATGGAAATCCATCAAAAAGTTGTCCAGACATTTTGCTGACAAAAAGTCCTCCTCATGGTGGCGGTAGAGGAAAAATCGGCAGATCACCAAAGACTTTAGGATTCATTGTCAGGGAACCATAAATGTCTGTACAAATGGTCATGGGAATATATCCATTAGTGGTTGTATTTCAGTCTTGACCAAAGTGGTGGACCGACAGACCAACATTTAAATCCCGAGAGGCATGTTGCTAATGTGGCTAAAAACAACAAAAATCAGGCCTATTAAGCTATACCTGTATGGATTTAATTCTGACATCTCAGTTGTGTTAGCTGCGATGATGAAGGCCTGGTTGTGATTCATCAAGTATGAGTTTCAGTGTGGAGCTCTAGTGAGAGACAGGGAGGTTCATTGACACTGGAGAGCTGTCTCCTCCACTCCCCTCCACTCCCCACCAGCCTCTTATTAACAATGGCACCAGGAGTACGAGGGTCCAGATGTTAGTCTCCTGCTCCCACCAGCTGTGCCAGCCTCTGATACACAGCCTCATTGACTGTAAACCAGGGAGGGGAGACACTTAAGAACACACTGACACCACATGCACACATAGAGACGGCAGTCCTTGACAGTAGATTTTTGTTAAGAAATAAAAATGAATCAGGGATACTGACAAAATGTTAGAGCTATTACACTCTTTGCAGGCAGAAATGCACGTAGACACACATTTGTCACACCGATTAAATGACACACTCACGGGAACACAAACACACACTCACCAAGCCACATGCACTTTACACCCCCCTTCTCCTCGTGTAAAGCAGTTATTTGTGGGTGACAGGATCCTAACAATTCTCAGAATAATGCACGTTTGTTTGGATGACTGCGCCATCAGCGCTCCCTTTGTTATTTTCAACATTGTTAGAGTCAGTCAGTACAGATCCACCAACCCTTTATTGTGCTGTTTTTTTGTCCATTTACTTGTTCTTATAACAATAATTAGTTTTGTCATTCAGACACAGTAGTGCCATTGTTCACATGCTAATAATGATTTTGACAGTGAGCGCAGAAAAGTAGATAACTGAAGAGTCATTAAAAATGTAAAAACAGTTGACTTGCTGCTGCTTTTCTGGCCTTGTCTGCTCTCTGGGCAGTCTCTGTGTGGTCATAACTCAGCAATAGCAGTGGCGGTTGTTAAGCCGTGCAGAACAGACAGTTGTGTGCCAATGAGCAAAGTTAAAAAGGCTTCCCAGGAGACATGGCTACTCCGAACATGATGAGACAGAGGGGACTCTGGAAATAATATTGTATGTCTGCCAGTGTAACATTGTAATCCTAAATTCACCCTGTCAGGCAATAAGTTTGATTATGGTCCTCATTTGAAATGTTGGATTCACCCCTTTCCCCTCCCCCCTCTCTTTTCTGCTCCCCTTGACTCTCCTCTCCGTTTTCTCCTCCATCCACCTCCCCCAACCCCTCCACCTCTCTCCACTCTCCCCCCTCTTCCGCCATCACCCACAGTAGTATCAACATTGGCATCACAATCACTCTAGATGACTATTGGGAAACCTGAGCTATCTTGTGCACCCATGGTTTGTTTTCCGACCGCATTAGTGGAGATCACAGTTGAGTTTTCACTGACACTTGGCGGCATCTGCATATCATTACTAGCGCCGGGGTCCTGAACTCTTTCTATGTGCACAATGCACCAGCAGAAGACTGAAATATATTTTAACTTATTAAACAATAGCAAAACTAAAACCTGTTATTGTTTCCCTTGAAAAGTAATAACTTGGTGGATTTTTCTGCCACTCTTGAATTTGACTACATATCTATGCCATTCTGCTGTGCTCTAAAGATCCTGAAGTCATTTGGGAGATATTTAGATGTTGTTTGCAGTCCAGTTGGTCACTGTTGCTGACAGTACTTCTCCATTAGTCTCCCGGCTCGCCAAAATCAAGTGTTATTAGACCGTGTAGAGGAAACAGAGATAGAGAGAGAAAGAAAAGAACAAGAGAGAAAGGGTCAGTCCCACATTTTCAGTAAATCAAATTGATAAAGAAAAAAGAAAAAAAGGAGGGGAAAAGAAACATATTAGGTGGAGAGTGTAGCTGATGTCTGGGCACTTGCATCAGAGTAAAAAGAAGGCGTGCGAGAGACAGACAGAAACAGAGGTACAAGGGAGGTTGTGTTTATTATTTGATAAAGCCTCCCTTATAACCTCAGCATGTTGTGCAATAGCTCTGGCTCTCCTTCAACTCTGCGGTGTGCCACTTCAAATTAGTCGCTTGTGGAGAGGGCCTGCCCCGTCTTTGCAAAATACATTAGTACGCCACTCAGAGCCTCATACAGCCTAGGGTTAAACACAAATTATATCATTTCTGTCATCCAATCAAATCACACTGACCTCTTGACCCACGAGATGAGTCAAATGCATAATGAAATATGACATGGCACAAAAGCTCTGATTCTAATCTTCTCTGACATGCGATCAGATGAGGATGACCTCCTGACCTTGACTGACAAGTGAGACGAGCACTGGGAACAGGATACACGAGGGAGAAGAAGGGAAGGAAACATAAAAGAAAAAAAGGGGGGAAATATATGCAATTAGAAAGGCTGGTTTTAGTCAACGGGAGGCTAGTTAGTAATCAAGTCAGTAGCTGGGGTGAATGGGGCCATCTGCATCTTTGGATTTTGGACAGTTGGTGCCCTTTTAATTATTCTCACAATTCCCTCCATATTTTCCTGCCTATAATGATAAATAAAAAGCATTTTGTCACAGATCATTTTTTTCTCACATGGTGCTGGGGAGATAGTAGGTGGCTTTATTTCCTGGAAAGAGCATCCATTCGGTCCAGAGCTGTGGAGCACTCCCTCCCCTTACTCCCCTACCTGTCTCACCCCCTTGCTGCCTCCCAATCTCTAATTCTCTCCTACCTTCTTCTCTTCCCACCCTCCCATTCATTCGCCGGTTGGAAACTGAGTACACGATGGTTTAGCGTCCCTATTCCCACCGCTCCTTTCATGATTTCCAAACAGTAACATAGTGACAGATAAATAATGCAGCCTGGCTGTTTTAGAGAGAGATGAGATGACAGGGGGATGGGTGGGGAGGGTGGGGGGGAATGGGGCTGAGCAGTGTTTAGGGTCCTGGGGATGTGGAGCAGGGACCAGAACTGTTTGGGCTCTGCGAGGGACAGGCCAGGCCAGCCAAGAGAGGAAGAGGAGAGTGGAGGTGTAGGATGGCTGTAACTGGATCTCTGGCCCGCTCCCCCTCCCTCGCTATGAGCTCTGCAAGAGAAGGCTTTGTGGTGTCTTGATAGTCCCTGACATGATATTGTAGCAGAGGAACAGCTATGGCTTTAATTAAGCCTGAGTTGACTGAGAGAGATGGACGGATAAAGAGAGAGATTCGGAAAGAAGGAGAGGTCAAAGAAAGAGGGGTATCAAAAACAAAAACAGCCCAATAAACCAAAATAGCAGAACAGGTCATGCCGGTCAGATTAAGCATTTGAAAGTAAGTGATCTTTGTAGTCTTGACAACCACTATTTGCCTCTCCTGTGTTACATTTAAACAAGAGCGCTCCGTACACAAGTAAACAGGATCATTCATAAATATACAGTATAATCTTCCTTTGGGAGAGCAATGGCTGAGTGAATGAAAATAGATGATGCTCTCAAATTCCTCCCAAAGATAAATCCACCGTTTTCTTTGCAAACCGGACTGCGTGGAAAGAAGAGATAACGGGGCCTGACTTTGTCTCTGTGTGCAGAGCACTGCACGGCGGATACGAGAAGGTGTTGGAACGAGAGTGTCGGAGGTGATGGAAGTGGTAGTGTGCAGGGGATTTTAAGCATAAATCACCACTGTGACAAAGCTCTCCAATAGGCAGATAAGTGCACATTAGTGGTAAGGCAGATCTGTCATCGTCTGTCTCCTAGCTGTCGTTCCCGCCCTCTCCCCCCGAAACAAATGCTGACTTTGTAGGACTCCAAATTCTGCGTCTGTGTGACACGCAGGCAGCCGGCCTGAATATACTTATGCATTTACGCTCTTAATGTGTGACTTAATGGCTAACTAGGTTTTATTGCAAGAAGAAATGTGTGGGACCAGTCAAATAACACCCTGTTTCAGGTAATATAAAACACGCAGACAACATTATGCCAAGATCCTATACTGTAATGTTTTGAGCATACTAAAAGGCCTGCAGCTTTTTTCTGTATAAATGATATTTTACAGTGGATCATTTTACAGAATTAATATACAGCTTAATATTAATTGGGTTATGTCCTAAATCCTGATTTTTACAAGCATCATAATAATAATCTAATAAGAAGAAGAATGTACAGATAATGAGCCATTAGCCACAGTCAATATCATCTCCAGAAGGCTTTGAATACTCAGGCAATGTTACAGAGGGAAGGAGAGCTCTGGTGCCAAATAAAAGACAAGCTGGAAAGCTCCCCAATCAATGTTATTTTCTTTCTCAGTCCCAGACCAACTGTCTATTCATCTGTTTCTTTCAAATGAAAGGTGTGCCGGTATGTAACACTTACAGTCGGGAGATCTGTCTCTTAATTAAAATGTTACAGATTGTGTTTCGCTCACTGTGCCGACTGAGCATACTGTGCATTGGAAATAATGTTCCTTATAGTGCGTGGTATTGATCAGAGGAGAAAATAAAGAATGTTTGAGTGAGAAAATAGAATCTGTGTTATGCAGCTTTTGGTAGAAGTGTGGCCCTGAGTATTGAAAGTAAACCAATGACCAGAGAGAAAAAAAAAAAAAGAGGAGGAGGGTTTTGTTTGAAAAGCCAATTCCATACTAGGACACATGCTGGTCTATACAATCCATCAAATACATTGCCTTTGTTTGGATTTTACTTTTAAAGGAGAAGGGAGTATATATTAGCCAAAGTGTACATGTGGTTCTGTACATGCAATCTCATTCTGAATAGAAGCATATGAATAATGTATCTTGCCACAATCCAACTGGGAACGTCCTTGGTATTTACATTTTATCATCAAGGGCACTGGATGAGCCTTCACAGCAATCTAACACATGACACATCCTCAGTCCTCATCCTCTCGTACAATCAAAAGCAACGGAAAATGTTTCTGTGGCATGGATATATATTTACACACCGAGAAAACAAAAGGTTGATGAACACTGATGACGAAGCACGGCAGTCTTTCGATTGCACCGTGGTCACCTACAGTCAGAGAGAGAGAGACGCACAGTGAAAAGATGACGGTGATGCGAAGGCGCCGAGGGACACGCACAGGGACTCACTTCACACAATGGCCCCCGATGTTTACAGCAGACAATTTAGTTTCCTTCCAACAATTATGAGGGAAATTGAATCTCAGGAAATGTTCGTTTTCTTGTCCATTAGACCAAACAATAACACTATCCCCAAAGGTTTACAAAAACATCTGTCTTCAAAGGACAGTCCAGAAAATTAATATCAACCGGCTTACAGGGTATGTCAGGACAAAGTAAATCAAATTGAGGTAATCACAGTTCTTTTGCTCTTCTGTTCTTTTCATTTTGTGTAACATGTAGGAAGATGAAAGTGTGCTTTTAAATGCTGAGTCTGTGTCTACATTCTTGCTTCATAATAAAATGTTGCAAACATCCCTTTTTTGTGGTCAAATTAAAAATGGGTTTTTTTTTACTGTTTAATGTATTGTAACTTAATGGTATTCCTCTCATCTGGCTTTTGTGCTTACTGCTTCAGATTGGTATTCATTCAAAAGACATCAGATACATTTTAATCCTGCTGAAGGCTATTGTGGAAGAAAAAAAATAACATTGTCCTTTACTATGTAGTTACAGTCACAGTCTGTGATCCGAATGGAAACAAAAGGCTTGCTCCACTGACAACTAAATTAATGTTTTTTTTGATGTTGATTGAGGTTTTTTTTGCAGTAAAACAGAACTATGTTAAGTCTGAGAAGTCGAGAAACATAGAGTCTCAACCTCTTCAGTTACATATCTGTATAAACCTGTAATTTATATGGTCAAAAATTATAAATTGGGCCTTTATACTCACCTTTATACTGAGAAAAAGGTTGAGAGAAACAAGAAAAAAAAAGTGTGCCCTGTATCCTTTTTCCTTTCTTCCATCTCCCCATTCCCCTTATTTTCTAAAAGTATCTGTTTGAGAGATAAATGACCACTCTGCTGCAGAGGATGACAGCCTACACAAAGATGATATTGAATTGATTTCAGAAATGTTGCAGAACTGACTGTTTGATGTATACTGCTAGACATGAATCATAAAAATTCTATTAAAAAACCCTTGAATGGCTGACACCAGAATATTATTTGTGATGATTAATTTGACTCAGTCATTACAATGGGAGTCAAGTTGGATCGTCTCAGACAAAATTGCTTTTCATTCCCTGTTGAATTTCCCTGCTATTTTTCTTTTCTTCTTGCTCTGTGTAGAACTCTGATCTGATTGGACTTACTGTGTTAGCGCGACAGCACACAAATACAGAGGCTGTTGGTCTTCTTTATTACCGATCACTGAGCATTGAGTTTTTGTCCCAAAATGAGACGTTCAACATTCAAAACAAAATTACACCTATTCTAACAAAATGACAGATCAGAATTTAAACAGTTTACAAAGCTTTTTGTGGGATTGCAGGAAACTGAATTCTTTGGCTGACAAGATGTTAACACATCAATCAACTTGATTTTTATTGAAGTGAGTACAGATAGAGACAAGCAAGAAATAAATAAATAAATAGAATAAGATAATAATAAATGATAAGAATTGAAATAAAAATAAAAACTATACAAGAACAGTTTATGTCAATATATATACAGTATCAATGTTGCACTTTGAATGTATGAATGAGATACAATGTTATATTATATTATATTATATTATATTATATTATATTATATTATATTATATTATATTATATTATATTATATTATATTATATTATATTATATTATATAAAAACAGCTATTTTTGGTTGCTGTGGTAAGCAGTACAAAGTGACAAAATATCCAGGTGTACAAAAAATAATAGGGAAAGCGAAGAACATTTTCTTCAGTGGATCAGTTTCACCAGTTAGCTTAACTGTTAGCAAGCACCAACGGTAATAAGCACTGTTGCTATGGATACCGAAACTTTCCTGATATATAATGGTGGTTTAACTGTTTTTGATAGAAGCCCACCAGCCAATCAGAAATAAATATTTCCTTTTGCCAAAATATGTATAAAGTAGTAAAGTGGGAGAAGCTGCTGGCTCTAGAGGTTTCTTGTTTTAATCATTGCCTCAGTGGTCCACAACATGGAGACTCTGGTCTCCTGGATAATTTAATGTAACTGAAGGTTTATGTTATGGATGTCTATTTCAATGATTTCAGATTTCAGGTTTCTACAACAGCAACAACAAAAAAAAAACCAACAAAAAACATTACTTTGGTATGGAGAAGATGCAGGAGTTAGAGCTATAGTAAATTCAGAGTGTTGTTGCATTTGGGATCACCATACCAGTTGTAATATTAATCCACAATTGACCCAAAAGTAAAGTGGTTGCTGAATGTGTTTTGGGGGTCCTATTCAGTGCTTTTAGGGCGCAAGAATTTTAAGCAAAGTGATCGTATGTTGAAAATGTAGCGAGTTGTTCTACACGCTTTGACTTTTTATCAAAGGACTACTGTAGACCTCATCTTCTGCTGTCACTTAACATTGTCTGTTGGAAATGAAATGACTTTTACTTGATGCCTGAAGTACCGACTCAACCTTCAAAACTCTGTTACTGTCACCTGAATGCAGCCTATATCGAATATTGCCAAATACAATGCTGTTACGACTTAGCTTCAGTTTGATCTGCTTATAAACTGTACACTACTTTGTCTAACCTAATGTTTCTTACTTTTTACTCTCTCTGTCTGTCTATATTCAGAGCTACACAGGTCAGACTGGTGGCGGCGGGGGAGGAGGCGGAGGTGGTGGCACCGGCAGTGGAAATGGAGCTGGGGACGAAGACTATGAGATCCCCCCCATCACTCCACCTAACCACCCCGAGCCTCCTCTCCTTCACCTGATGGAGCATGACTCTACAGGCTACCTCTGCCACTCGCTGCCACACAATGGGCTCATCAACCCGTATTCCTACCCAGAGCTGCCCACACTCATGATGTCTAACATGCTGGCGCAGGACAGCCACCTCGTCTCCAGCCAAATGCCCTCGGTGAGTAGCACTATGTGGACTAAACCATCTTATGGGGGACCCCGTAACACCAAAAAGCTGATGTTTAAGGAGTCAGTCACTTTTTTTTTCAGTAATGGTCACAAATGTTTTGGACAATTTAAGCTACTACTTTCAGTTAAAATAATTTGATGCTTGGACTTAGTTTGGGTTGTGATTTGGTCAATTGTACTTGCATACCTATATACCATATAACTTTTGGACTTTGAAGAAGTATTTTTTGTATCTGAGATACCCAGGAGGATGTGAGTACTAAACTATTAAGCCTCGCATGTCAACACACACAAACACTGAACAGATACAAGGTTACAATTTAGGGAAAAAATGATGATGGAGCACATGCGAGATTGGACTAATTTTCCTCTCAAAAGAGTTTTTAAAGCTTTTTGGATATTGCAAAACATTCAAACCAGCCATTTAAAAGATGTCAACCCTATATGAATATGAAGCAGATTACAACCTTATAAGGCAAATGTAATTTTCAAGACACGGAGAGGGAAGAAGGGGGCTAAGTGGGGGGAACCGAATGATTGTTCAGTGGCTGCCATGTCAGCTCTGATGCACGGAGAAAAGGATTGTGGGTAAATCCATCAGCATCATATCTACCTCGACAGCATGCATCGGTCAATCTGTCAAGCCTTCAAACATGAATACGCACTGATTACTCCCTCAGCTCCACATAGAACTGCTCCTCTACAAATTAGCATCTCCAAACCATAATTGCATTCATGAGAACTGCAGGGAATTGAGCAGGTTTCTATCACAACAAATGACATATGTAAAGCTTATATGCATGACACATAATGTATAGGCTCCAATAAGCAAGGGCTCTCTATTTAGCATTCGCTTTTATAGTACATGTGGAAATACATGGCAAGAAAAAGTGTTGTTTAGTACCGAAGCTGAGGCTGAGCTTAGAGTTGGAAGTACTAACGGCTTCATATCCTATTCAGTCACCAAAATGAAAATATTGCAGTATAGGTGCACTTTACTGTGTACGTTTCACATGTATGTTAGATATTGTTTAGTATTTTAATTTAATTTTAAATATGTACAGATGTTAATACTATTTATCAGAGGTGCAACGATTTGTCGATTAATCGATTAATTGCCTGTTAAATTAATCAGCAACTATTTTGATGATTGGGTCATTTTTCTAAGAAAAAAGGTCTAAATTCTCTGGTTCCAGCTTCTCAAATGTAAATATTTTCTGGTTTCTTTAGTCCTCTATGACAGTAAACTGAATATCTTTGAGTTTTGGACTGTTGGTTGGGACAAAAGAAGACATTTGATCACTTCAGCTCTGTCTTTGGGAGACAAGGATCAATTTTCACTATTTTCAGTGTTTGGACCAACTAATCGATTAACTGAGAAAATAAGCAACAGAATAGTTGATATGAAAATAATTGTTAGCTGCAGCCCAACTTTTTATGGATTGCAGCATTGCGATCTCAGTGAACATCACTTGGATAAATTGTTATGGTTAAAAATATTAACATATACAAAGATTTTTTTGTGTGTGTGTTGAAGATGTGAAGGTCACGATTGCATATCTCCATAATGCACTTGATGTTGACTGAGATATCATAAACTTGATTGTATGTGGTCCTGAATACAGGACACTATATATTGTTCTTTTTATCATCAAAAATGACAAGACAGTAGCATGTTTTGTGTATGTTAATGATAGGAAAAATAACATCTTTTATATCCAGTTTACATTTAAATATGCACAGATTCACATCAAGGTCAAGCAGAACATATAATGTTTATCATAAACAGACGAGATAAGACTAAACAACAGTCAGCATACAGCCAAAAAATGGCTTGATAAAGATCTGAATTATAAATACAGTACACTGTATAGTATATTATGTATAATGTTGGAATATCCCCCCTAGGTATTGGATTCATGTGTCATTTATCTTCATATTCATTTTACATTTTGGTCATGACCTTTACTGGGAGACAGTGGTTGATTGGCCAGTGTTTCACTCGGCAGTCAGGTTATTTGTTACTGCTACAGAGGGGCACACTCTGTGGTTTTAATAGATTGACTACTGCAGGTTGCATGATAAAAATGCATGCGATTTGAAATGTTCAGCTGGCACATGATGAACATATACTTAAAACACATTTACTACAAATGCTGTACCGGCTGGTGATTGCTATTCTGATAACCAGGGCTGGTGGTTTAAAAAAGAAAGTGGAGACAAAGATAAGGGCAAAACATACGTATAAACAGTATGTTGTTCAAATGAAGTTCATATTCAATGCAATTCAGAAGCAGTTTAATCAAAGAAAAGCTAAAAGAAATGACACTACTGGAAATTCATCAATTGCATTTCAGACTGCTTTTAAACTAGGTGATGATTGATGTTTCAAAAATAAATTATATTTAGCAAGTAAACTTCCTAAATCTTGATATTTTCTAACTGGCTCTGAGAAAAGCTTCTTGGACACACAGGAGAGCTTTTTCACGGCCCTGCTTCAATTTCACTGCAAAAAGCAGCATATAAAGCAAACTCAGAAATTTCTAAATCAAATAGTCTGCCTGGCGAAACTACCAAACCGTAGCAGAGGTTCATTTGTGCTGAGAACGGAGTGTCTATTAAATTGGTGCCTCACCTTGACACAGTCTGTTGAGCAGAGTAATTAAGCAAACTCTGCAGTTCAAACATGAGATGCTATCATTATGAATACCTCACTTGACATGGATAGCTAAATAACGAGGGTTAATTCTAATTTTAGATTATTTTGGGGTGCTAAAAAATATAGCGTTTGAGTGCTATATGTAGATTGAATGGGATTTTGCTGCTGCTACTGTTGTTGATGTTGTACTGTATGTGTGCGTCTGAATGTGTCTGTGTGTTTCTGTGTCTTCACTATAAACAATATCTCTGCTGTTGAAATGGATCCACTACATCTGGAGGTCAGGCCTTATATTCAATCTTGAGCACATTGAAAAAAAAATCCATTAGGGTTCATCTTTCCTGCATCAGCCATTCTATTGTGGTGCTGCAGTGAGATCTGTTTTCATCAGGCAGATTCAATACGTGAGCTGGGCAATGAAAAGAGTGCAATAGAGTTGGATGAAGAGAGGAGGGGTGAGGATGGAGAGTGAGACAGAGAGGGAGAGAGAGAGAGAGAGAGAGAGAGAGAGAGAGAGAGAGAGAGAGAGAGAGAGAGGAAGGCATTGTGGAGAGGAAAGCAAGAAGAAATTGCAAGGAGGAAAGTGGTAGTAACTCTTATTCAAAATGAGCATATACCTCCAGTTTTCTGTACCTCCTGGATTTCATTATCAGATATTTTAGAGATAATACAGTTGAGTGAAATAAGGTTATTCTGTCTCAACAAAAGGCTGAGAGCCTCTGGTTTTTAAAATGTGTGCCTACGTGATTCAAGTATGAGGACATTTGAAAGTACTCCATTGCAGATGCAACAATATAAACATAAAATAAATAGGACGATTATATAACAAAAAAGGATTTAGAGTAGAGGAGTGTTGCAGCAGCAGCTGATCACAGTCAGGGAGCTGTTAAACAGAACAGAAAGTGCACGTTTTGTTTGTTTTAGTAGGGTGAGCTATAGGTGTAAATGGTGTTTAGATTGAGTTCTATAGGTGGACGTGACTCTGAGTTGTGGGTGTGGATCTTTCTGACCAATGAAAAACTATCAAGATACTGTACATGCAACATAAAGGATGGAGATTATTAAAGCATAAGATTGTATTTCTGTTATTTATTGTATTTCTCTAACAGCCAACAAATTCCATGAAAAGAGAAAAATCAATATGTTAGTCTGTCAATACTTTCTGACTTCCTGTCTGTGGCTCTCAGCCCCAAGCTTATTTGTTAAGACAAATTGTTCCTAGAAGCCCAAGTAATTTTCTAAAACAACTGGGAACTGTAGTTTTCACTCAAACAAGAGGTAAATAATGCATTTTTGGGATAATTGACAGCTGTAAATTATTACACACTTATTTACTACTAAGTATTTGCAGTAGCAGGAAGGTATACAGTATGTGGGATTGACAGTTCTTCATAATGAAGGAATGTGTTAAGTCAGTGCAAAGGTGTGGCTGACTGATCTGTTGTAAATCATTTTAAACGTGCCACAACAATGGCTGACACAAGGTTATAACCTACATATATCAGGTTGCGGCTACACGGGCAATGTTTGATCATAGAGCTGAAACAAGAGTCAACTAGTTGTTCAACAGAAAATTGCCCAAAATTCACAGGTTCTAACTTCTCACATGTGAATATTTGCTAGTTTTCTTAATAGTTGACTATCTTTGAGTTATGGACTGTTGGTCAGACAGAAAAAGCATACAAGGCATTCCTTGCTACTTTGTGACATTTTATAGAAGAAACCATTAATCAATTAATCATGAAAATAATCGTCAGATTAATCGATAATGAAAATAATCATTAGTAGCAGCCCTACTTGTTTGTGGGATCAATTCATTGTTTGTTTTGGTGTTTTCATGGGATTGTTGACAATATCAAAACATAGAGTATTGCCAGCCTAAATATTATCAACACCAACATGCAAGTTAACTTTTCCATCCAACCAGGAAGCTACTGTTTTTTTTTTTTGTTGGTGTTTTTTTAGTTTTTTCTCTCCTCTGCTGATTCTCAAAACCTGGAAGACATAATTGACTGTACTCTCCTAATTTTGTAAAGAGGCAATTTTCAATTCATAAGGGTTTTTTTCGCTGATGCTTATTGTGTTGCGGTCTGAAGCCCCTCCTGGCCAAACCTGATATCTTTCAGAGAGCTCTTTTCTCTGATGCACTTGGCAGGGTCTCTCTCTCTCTCTCTCTCTCTGCCTCTCTCTGTTAATGCCCCCACTGTCATAGCATCTACAAGTTCCAAAACACATTAGACATTTAATAGCCATGCTCAGGTTGCATTGATCTTATCAATACAGCTCAGAAAGATACACATCTCTGCTGCTACTGGTGAATAATTTCTGGACTCACTGAGCGGCCTTATTGTTGTCTGTTGTGTCTTTTACCGAAGAACTTTCCTAAAGCAAAACTATGTTATTATTGGCTAGGATAGGTATATTTATATGAGCCTCACACCTGTGCTGTGACAGCTACATCTGCAATACCAAAATGCTCCATATTCAATTATGGTATATTCAAAAATGCTCCTCAAATTCATATGAACTGTGCCTGCAACTGGAATAAATTATCTTTGATTAAGTTTTTTTCATGTTCTTCAATGATGCATGCAATATTAGCCATCATCAAACTGGCTCGAGTGTGATGTTTTGAATATGTAACAGATGATGAATGTATAATCAGCCAGGAGATGTTATGCATAACGGCTATGTATTAGCAGAAAGAGCTATATGCAGAGGCAGCCTTAGCTCCATCAAACTCCCAGGTATTATCTCATTTGTTATTATCCAGAATACAAGACGTGAATACGCCTGAATGAGGGTCAGTTCATTTGTAATGAGGGTTGTGGCACCTTAAAGATCTGCCGGCTGTATTCATATTTAAATTCACTCTCTAATTTCTTTTGTTACAACATTTGAATGTGAAAATTTCCTCACAAGCTCTTTATCTTCAGTTGTTAAGGTTAATTATCAAGTATTAATCCCGCCTTGATTGTCATGTTAAGTTGCTTAGACGCTTGTGTTTTCTCTCCCTTTCTTTATTTTTCCTCATGAGGTATTAAGTGCTCCTGGCAGGTGCTTGCTCTCCAGGCCTGTGTGAATGAAATATGAGCTGCAATGTCAACCGAACTTGTCACAGACAAGCTGGGATGAATTAATGATAAAAGAGCAGAGGTGTGTTTTAATGTGTTCTCTCTCTGATGGAGGGTCTCAGCAAACATATTATCGCATTCTGTACACCTGGTGGTTTTTGTATAAAGACGGAACAGGAAAAAAAAAAGGTGGATTAGAGATAAGGTGATGCATTTATAGAGAAAATCTTGTTCTCCTAATTCTAAGTCTGAAGAAAGAATAGTACTGTATATCAACCGGACTGTTATCATGTGACTTTTCAGAAATAGTGTAATTAAATGTGTTTAGACTTTTCCAATATGGACTTAAATTTGTCTTACCTCTGCCTTTAAAGACTTTCTGCTCTTTGAGGCTTTGCCTTATTCTATACTTCTCATTCAGATGAAGAAAACCTATTTCTCCTTTGAAAGACCTTCATTTTCAGTCATTTTTTAAAGGGATTAGAGCGTCTGCAGAAAATGATGGAATGTCTGTCGCTTTTCACCACAGTTCAACAAGCCCAGTGATAGAATGGAACTTGTATTAGTTATTCCAATGTTGATTCAGGCACAGATGATTTTGAATGATCAATGCCTCCAGCGGGAGCAAAAATCACTTGCTTGTTTGATGGCCTCTTGAAATCTACAGGGGAAAAAAAAAAGAAGGCTGTTCTTTAAACTGCTTCCTTTTTTTCTCCACTTTTTTGTGATTATTTATTTTCAAATTGTCCCTAAGGCTAATGTTCCATTTTGGCATGTCACACCTCCCTCTCCCATAAATGAACCATCACAGCCATAAATCACTGGACAAACAGAGACTTGTGCAAACCCTGAAAGGTTCAGAGATTTATGTAACACATTCATGTTTTCCACTTCCTCATTTTAGTACTCCACTGGTAAAGCCTAGCTAATAAAAGGTCCTATTAATATTTCCTGTTGCTTAGCAACGGCAGGCAGCAAGTAATAGCATTCTGTGGAAAAATAGATGACCGATAAGGAAAAATTCAATTCTTTTCTCATCTCCTGGGAGAAAGTGCCTTATTTCTCTGGCAATGTGATATGAAACTGTAGTTGTATATTAAGAAATATCTTAAAAGAAATATAGGTTATTTTCCAATTTCATCATTTTGGAGGGATTTTTATTGCAGGCTGGAATGGCAGCTCATCTTTCTTCTCCACCCTGATAAAGTCAATTAACCTATCGGATTAAGCTAATCAGAGGATAAGGTGCCGACTTAATTTCTTTCTTTTTAATCAGAAATTCTAAAGAGATGGTGTTAAATAACCCACACACCCAACTTTAAAAGGATCAGTTCTGTGAGACAAATTGCATTTCATTTATATTGCAGGTGTAATATAAACTTGTTATGTACAAACAGAGGCCAGCTTCTACATTATGGAGTGCTGCAAAATGCAAAACCTCTTCTAATAACGCTGCTTATCGCTGTGATCACAGGTAATACAAGAGGATCTCCACAGTGACAATTTTCAATTTAGATAATTCATCACATCATATTTCAAAAACAACTGAGTAAAAGATGTGTTATCGCACACATGTTGTTGTCATCGTCCTCCTCCATACTGTAGATGTGATCAAGTGGCATTCAAGCAAAGAAGAGCTAAAGAAACAAAGGCAGATTCAGCTGCAGTAGATAGCCGGTGTTATGAAGCAGATACATAGATAAGGGATTTCATATTACACTTAGCCACGGGCCCCTGCTGAGATTTATCATGCCATGAAATCGTGTCCATATTGCACTGTGCCCTATCTCAACCATCCATAAGCTCATTCTGCTTTCACCACCAGGAATATTCTGCCCCGGTGGCGGTGGAGAACCGTCCCATGTCATCTCACTCAGGGATGTCTCCCCTGCTGTGCCACCAGCCACCATTTCAACACAACACTACCACTCTGTCTGCTAATGTACGCAAGAGCGGTTAGAGCCAGAGTGATTAAAACACTCTGTGTATTCATGTAAGACAGTTCATAATACGCTGTGCTAATCCAGGACCAAGGGGCGTAAACTACAAGCAGCATTTAAGACCGGTTTCCATCCTCGACTGAGCCAAGTAGGAAAAAATGTTGGTTTTCCTGTAATAGCCTATCAGAGGAGAAGGGAATGGTGGGCCAAACCTCACAGCTCGTGGTTTTCTGTTTTTATTTAAAAAACATTTTAAAAAAGGTGAACATCAGAGAATAAAAGTTTAAAAATACTATTTGAGTTTAATCACTAAACCAGGAGTAACTCAGTAGCAAATGAGTGGCTCATTTTTGTTTTCTCCAACTTTTCTCTTCATTTTCCATTATCAGAAGTATTTTCTGAGCGGTCCATGAAGCAAGAGGATGTTATTGACCATAAACTTCAGGGATCAGTGTAGCAGTCGGAAACAAAACTTTTGGATGTCCAGGGTCATCGAATCCCTGAGCATTTTTTTAAACGATCTGTTCCTTTTGAAAAAATTGGCAATTTCTGGTGAAAATTGGCAACCCCCCTGCCCACCCATCCAGTAATCCTTATACATACTGTACCTCAGCACAGACGAAAGAAGTTAATTTGTTTGGTAATACACTGTCTGTATTTTGAAGTAGTTCAAAGCTGGAGAATGAGGTGAAATGTGTGAAATTCTTTTGTGAGAGGATTTTACACACGTCAGATCATCTTGGCATGACCTCCACTTGCATGGCAGATACAGTATTGTATGCACCTTCTTTTCATTTGCACGTTCTTTCTTGTTTTTCTGTTCATTATTTCTGCATCTACGTTCATTTTTTTTGTTGTGCGAGCACGGGCACAACCCCCACCCCACCCCCCCCCCCCCCCCCACCCCACACACACACACACACACATACATACAAAGTGTGTTTGACACGGCAGTCAGGAGTCTCATTAGTGGGAGCAGAGGAGCCTTGCCTTCTGCTGTCAAGAGTGTGTGTCCCTACCGCTCCTCACAACCGTCTCCTACATGTCATGTCAGGCAAGGCTCTGATTCTCTGACGCCGTGCTTTGTGAGGTGAGCTCGGAGACACGCCCGGGCTGTGAGGGAGCGAGAGAGGGGGAGATGGAGACGGTGAGAGAGAACAAGAGAGAGAATAAAAAAGACTGAGGAACAAGAGAGAGAGAGAGAGAGAGAAATAGAGAGGAAGAGAGAGAGAGAAAATAAAAGCAAAGGAGGTTCTGACATTAGCAGTAATGAGGAACATGGAGGATGGTGCCGAGGGGGACATCATGACATTACTATCTGCAAATCAACCACTGCCTTGTTGCTGCCACAGATTCACTCTGAGAAGCGTTCAGGGTGGTACAGTACTTTTCAAACCAACAGTCAATCACAGTCAGCCTTTTGTGCAAACGCTTCCAGCTATACTTTTACATTATGATAATGTGCAATGATACAATAATGGTACAATAATAATCATCATCATCATCATCATCATCATTGTAACTTTTCAAACCAAAAGCATAAAGGGAATAAATTATAGCAACACAATGCTCTCATAAGAACAACATAAAAGTTTAGCTTTTTACCTACGTTTGTTATCGTTGTGTGTGTGAGAGAGAGAGACGGTGTGTGTGTGTTTTTCTGTCTCTCTGTGTGGCATGACTTAAAAGCCATTCCTAGATATTTTATGAAACTATCAAATGTGTTGGCGCTGACTCTGTTTGGCTTTGAGAGATATAGTGGCAACGTCCATTTGAAAAGTGTAGCTACTTAAGACATTCTTGGAATGAATCGCCTTTTCTGTCTTTTAAAGTTTGTGTTCGTAACTCGTAATTATTTCCTTATGCTGCTCATTTGTGAGGTATTGCTGTTTTTCTGCCAGATTAATTACTTGATCACAGTTCAGAGCAGGAGGTGCGGGAGCAAGTTTTTTATTTTTCTCCTTTTGACTAGCATGTAATTGGAATGATTGAAAGTGACCTTAGAGTGTCTTGTTTGGGCAACATGGAGGGACTGCCAAGCTAATAAATAAAATTTGATTTTAACAGTGTGCTGCTAAATACAGTTGGCTGGTAGTACACCTGGATCATAGCAGAGTTGTATCAAAGTCTTACTGAATAACATTTAATAATGTAATCTTGACTACTTTCAAAATGCATCCAATTAAGCTTGAACAAATTCTTAAAACATCCCAGCATCCGCTGCCCATCATATCTCCTTACTTAGCATCTGTCTGATGTCACAAGAAGGCAGAAGCAGCGTTTTGCCTTTGCTTTCATACTTAAGTAGCGTATGATTCATAAATCCACTCTCTTATTAATTCTCCTCAGCTTGTGTAAATGACCCTCCCGGGTATACTGTATGTAAGCTTGATAAACCAAAGACATGGATGAAGGGAGAGAGAAGCGAGAGAGACAGAGAGGGGGAGAGTGAGCAGGGGAGGGAGGGGTGGCGGCTCGAAGGCTCTTTGAGGAACAGAGTTGTTAGTGCTTTGCCCTCAGGGTGAATGAGAAGTAGCTTTGAGGGCTGTGAGGCCCAGGGTTGGCTCCCTACCTAACGGCGTGTTTACCACCGTGTTGCTCGGCGGCTGTGCTTTTGAAGGATCAGTCTTGAACGCGCCTCTAATTAAAGCTGTCATGGCTGGGTGCCTGCAGGGATAATGTTCTATTATTATAGTCATTTGTTTCAATTAAACGCTGGGTGATTTTACAATAGCAGCCGTGAACCTGTGTGAGTGAGCCATCACTCTAAACAAGATGGCTCCAGTCAAGCAGGGAGTGAGGAAGGAAAAGTCCCAGGACTCACAGAGGCATTGATCACTGTGTATTCAAACAAGGCAGGATGGGATTGAGAAAGGGTATGATAGTCTTATAGTGCTTATTAAAACAGTTCAGCAGGTTTAAAATCCAAATACTGAATAATATCATGCAGCATTGTGGGATTCAAATTCCATTTTGAAGTAAGTAAACTAAAAGTGAATTGACTCCGGCGCTACAGAAGGCACTTCATTAAAAATTGACACACTTTGAAGATTTATTTTAGATGATGCTAATAAGTTGAAACATGACCACAACATTTATTGATTCTGTAGCATTGAGAGACTGGTTTATTATGATGCCAGGGCAATAAAATCTTGCATAGCAATCAAGCTGCTTATTTAAATGATGAAACAGATGCCACTCTGCCATAATCATCATGAGGACGGACCAAGGTTAGCTGTTTTACTCTCCTCTGGTTTGAATCTCTCCTCTTTCTCCTTGTAGCTGTATAGGGCTCTCTTCTCCCCTTCTCTCATCTCTGTGCTGGTGGTCAAATCCCCTTAGCTAAATCAAATGGTGCAGGCAATTGGAGCGGCCGTGAAACCATTTCAAAGGTAAGGTCAGCAGCAGCAAGGGAACAATGGCTTTGTGATATTCCATCTCGCACACAATGTGCTACACATAATTGGAAAGCCTTTGTTATTTGACTCCCATTTGACTATGATGTACAAGATGTGAATACAAACACGACAGGCGTAACGATGGCAAAGGAACACGTTCACACCGAGTTTCCTGGCTTTACATCACAGTTTAGGTCTGCCTGGCTGCTCATCACCAAAAAGCAATATCTAACTGTCCCTTGCTAACTTTGGAGATTGATTTTAGTACTTGGGTCATGTGGTCTCTTTTTCTTTTGCAGTGTCTGTAATTTTTTTTCTCTGTTCCTCTCTCTGTTCCAGTGTCCTCTTTCCTTCCCTCTCTCTTTTCCTCGTGTTTATCAGGGATTCTGATCTCCTGTGGCTTTACAACACACAACTAACTTGCTTGAGGTTAAGCACAGCGATGACAATACCCGACGGACCTGATAATCTAAAGTTATAAATAAACAAAGTGAATAAATGTATACCACTGTTCTACTCAGTTTGCTAGTTATTGGGGCAATGTTTTCAGTGCAATTGCAAAATACATCAAAACTCAAATGCAGCATGAGATTGCGCAAAATGTCAAATGTGTTAGTTGCTTCATTGTGGGATACCTGCCATATTAATTCTTACCCAACTTATAAACATCTATCACATCTACTGCACTCCAAAAATGATTTATAACGTAATTATTGAGTTGCATCACCTCCTAGATTCAATTAGCGTAATGTCCTGTTATGTGTTCAGAAACAAAAACAGTATTAGGCCATCATCTAGAGTCCATGAAAAGTCAGTCAAGCTGAAGGCAGAGAGCAGTGACCAGCGAAGTCCTGTTACTCACTGTGCACTCCCCCCACTTTCGGCCAGCCATTTGGATGATACCATTAGGAATTAGCATACAGTACCTATGGCAACCGGCAACCTTTGTCAGATTCTTTCATAATATTTGTACAGCCGTCTGCCGCTCGCTTTATTTAGCACAGGCTTGATGGCGCTATGTGATAACTTCTTGCTCTTTCTGTCTCACACAGGTGAAAGCACCAACTAAAAGCACTCACAGACATTTAAAAAAGGACACAGGAATGACTATTAGAAGGAAATGATTATAGTGGGAGTGTTTGGAGTAATGAGCAGTAGTCCTTAGCACTAGTCCTTTTGATATTATAGCTGGCTGCACACTGCTTTTAGTAACTGTAATAAGGTAACACACACTTTCGTACCGAAGCAGTATATATTTTTGCCTGAATTTTATAGATATATACAGTTTATATTTTACAAAAGCTACTGCAAGCTTGTCTATAAGCTTTATCGACTTATACTGGAATGCAGTACTTGATGTTTTTCTATTTTCCGATGACTAACTGCTTCATTAGTTTAGGACATAACACGCCGCTTTAGTGAAAATTGAGTAAATGCTATGAAATATGAGAGTGAATAGGAATAATGACCAAGGAAACGTGTGCTTGTTTCAAAACAAGCCAACAAATACGGTGAAAATCTATTGCCAACCACACTTTCGTCGCCACAACACTTTGCAACACCTGCATGATTTTCCTCAAATGAAGAGTAAGGTGACTTAATATATAACATATTGTCACAATTTGAAAAATAGGGTCTCAAAGGAATGACTTATAATAGAAACAGAAATGTAGATTTTTATTTTCTTAATCTGTCACTTAAAGTGTTAGTGATCACAGGTTTATCTACTCATATGAGGTCGACACCCTTTACCCACAGTACCGTGGTGCCTTCCCCCAGTGAACTCTTCTGCTCTGCATGTCTCCTTCTTGTTTATATTAAACATGGTGTGGCTCAGATTAAAGGGTGACAATTTTGCCGGGAGGCTGTTGCTATGGAAATGCGTCTGCTATAGCTATGATAGGCCATTCATGTTTGATTAATTGGTTTTTCAATGCTTCTTGGTTTGTGAGGACCCTTAAAGAGCAAGCCCATGGAAAATGGAAAATTAATGGATTTCTATTTCCTTCTTTTTCCCCTTCCCTTCTTTCTCTCCGTCTCTCTCTTTTTCTGTCTTACTACTTCTTTTGGTGAAGCTGTTTCCCCCATATTTTAAGAAGTGTAGTGATGGTGTTTTGAATTATGATTGGAAGTTGGAGATTGCCATGGATGGGGGAGGTTAGCGCTTGGTTATTTGAAATGCAAAAGGAATGTCTTTGTTCATGGCTGCCTTTTGTGAGCAGCTGCTGAGGCAAACAGAGAATCTAATGTCGTGTGAATATTATGAGTTTTTAAAGCAGGCCAGAGCCTTGTACAGCATTACTTTGTTGTGCATTTTTATTCTAGAAATCTACTGGGACCAATTATGATTAGAGAGCCAAACCTTCATCTCTGAACCTCCATTCGTGTTTATCAAGACCTCATATGCTTGGGCCCTTTCAATTTGATCTTTTTAGCTCTGCACTAATGTGTAATGTATTATTTAACTCATGCATGTTTAAAAGAGCTAACAAATGCTAGTTCATCACTTTCTGATCTGTAAATTGCCAAACATTCCCATTTATGCCTGCATTAAAAGCATCCTTTGGTCGGTGCTCATGTTCTGTCCTGATGAATCTCGAAGAAAAGCTTTTGATGTAGTTATTATTGAAGATCTTTTAAAACTGCTAAGAGCAGGACTTTGTGAGAGTCTAATTCTGTAATCATTCTGAAGGGTGTTCTCCATGTGGGGGTCATTCTCCAGCTGCGAACACCGTTTTTGTTTCTATTTGTGGACCCAAGTGTTGCAAAAGATGTTGTTTAACGTGGCATTGAGTAATATTTTTCTCCTTCATAGCACACAGTGAGCATAATATATCTGCAGGGGGTTGATAGAGTTGTTGATCAATATCATTGACTCAACAATTCCTCTGCCAGGTGCTGAAATTCTGTCTTCTCAAAACTTCATTTTAAGATGCTGTAACTGAGGTCTTCTTCCTGTGTCTCGAGGCCCTTGTAGGGGCTGCACTTGTTGCACTTCTTAGTGATTGCTAAAAGAAGTCAGTAAAACTCATGGATTACTACAGTAAATGTGCCTTTAACTGGAATAGAGAACTCCTTTGAACAAGTACATGATTTTGAGTTAAGTCATAATGGGCCTGTGTGTTACACAAAAGCAGCAAATACCATGGCTAAATGTTGAAGAAATGCCAACTGCCTGAAAAGACAGTTCCCTTAATAGCTGCTATAGTGAGTGTGGAAAATTTACTCTTTTTTATTAAGTTGCAAAGTTTATTTTATTTCATAAGTCGGGCTCTCGGTAGTTGATTTTAAGTCTTGTGGTGTGTGTGTTTTGCCTATGATTTTGAAAACACATTTTCATTTTAAAAAATGTAATCTTGGGGCTCATTAGCTTGACTGACAGCTGTCTAAGTTTATTACAGTGAGCTGTGGTGATGGCAGCTTTCTTATCCAACATCAGGCTCCAGCCAGCAACACATCATGGAAAATCTAGTGGTTTGTCCCAAATCCATACACGTCGTCATGGTATAATGTTTTGGCAGCTAATATACAAAAAATGACATAGTGTGCTATTTCATACTAACAGGACATTACATTATATAGTATGTATTTAATTTGGATTTAACACTTTTTTGGACATTTTTGGAGCTTCCATCCACAGTTTATGTAGCCCTGAGCAGCTCTGCCATTTCCTTTATGTTTTACTTTATGGGAGATTAGTGTCCATTGACACTTAGGATACTTCATTTTGCAACTTTGACAGTGTGAACGCACATGTACATACCCATAACCTGCTTAGAATTTGTATGTAGTATGAAATTGGGATATACCTTAGATTTTCTGGCTTGGGTAGTGAATGCAAGGGCTTTAAAACGAGCCTTCAGAAAACTATGAGTAATGTCACAGATGTTTTTCTAGCGTGATTAGCTTACAATGGATGGTATTTGCCTTTAGGGAGCAAAGTAGATGTCTTATTTTGTGTTTAAAGGGAAGTTGCTGTGAGTTATCGTGATTGGTTCGAGTTGAGAGGTCTTTCTTTTAGTATTTTAGTGAGATACTGTAGTTAGCTTATTAATTACTTTGTTCCCAGTATTCAGACTTGGCTGCTGAAGGTCAGTGTTGAAGTCAGGTACCAAAAAGCAATGAATAAGCCTGGCCACAAACCTACAAATTTGAAAATAATGTTTATCTGTGCTGAGGAAAGACAGTGGAGCACCAGCCTCAGTTCAACAGTGAGACCAATATGAGGGGTTTTTTGGTCTGTTTTGTTTCTGTCAACAGACACATTTCCCTCATTACACTTACATTTTTGTGAGTTATTTTTTGTCATTTTTAAATTTGATCCAACACACATATTTTCTCAAATTGAAAAATTGCATCTCCTCTATAAAGTATTTGCATATTTGGCTGATTGGCGACTTTTATTACTTTGCGTAGAGGAGAAGGTAGTAAAGCTGGTATTCTTCTCTCACCCCAGATGCAGGAGATGGCTTTGCACCACCATCAACAGCAACACCATCACCAGCACCCAGACGGCGCTCATTATGACCCCGCTCGTAACCACCCCCTGATAAACAACTCACCTCCGATACTGCCCAACCCCATGAGCGCACTGTCCCAGCTAAACCCTCAGGTCAGCCGGAGTGCACTGCCTCATGGTTCCCCCTCACCTCCCGGAAGTAAATCGGCCACACCCTCCCCCTCAAGCTCCAATCAGGAAGAGGAGACTGATCCTCACTTGAAGGTACTGATGTGGCAATGCTTCTCTGGCTTGTAGTGAGGGACAGGCCAGGGCTTGGTAGCGCTTCTCTGAGATGGTCCGCATGCTAACTGCAATGCTGAGTTTAACAGTAATACAGTGGTAGCTATGCCTGCGCTTGTTTTATTTGGTTGGCTGGAAAACTAACATGGTTGCACTGTTTTGCTGAAAGTAGATGGAACTGAAGCCGTGTTTTTTTGTATATAATGACGTAGTGCAGTTTGATGTCACATTTGAGAAGATATTTGCTTTGAGATATTTAGTTAATGATTGAATTTAAGTGTAGAAACCAACTTGATTTTATGTTATTTTATTAATCGTTTCCTTATTTCTTTATTCAGGGCTGCACAATTTAATCAAAAGCAACATTCAGGATTCCAAAATCTAGCTCACACTTAAAAGCAACACAATCTTCTCTTGGTCCTTTTGTGCTTGATCATTTTACACTCAGACACATTTCTTTTTCAATTACACATTTGCAATTTGTTGACAATCTATTATCAACATGGTATGTTAGTTGGCTAATTGTCACACATGCTATAAATTCCCTAAAGTAATTCAAGAAATATTATGCATTTTCTGTCTATGATGGACAGACCTCCTTTATTCACGAATCTGAGAAGTATTTTAATGGGTGGATAGTAAAAAACACAAGGTGTTGGCAATTGTATCAATTTTGTCATTTGTTTATCATTTCCTGAGAGCTGTATACAGTCTAAGCTACCACTCCTTCATTTAAATCACTCATTCATTTAAATGAGAGGAGAAGGATACTTGTTATTATGTAAATCTGTAAAACTGCTTTCATAAATTGCCCACCAACCAATGTCTCAGTGGATTTGCTTCATTTTTATCAGGGGAATGTGAATGAGTGTATAATTGAATCTGCCACATCCACTGTGTTTCAGATTCATTGGTGTATGTAAATGCTAGCTCACAGGGATGCACTATTACAAGAAGGGGGATCCTTTAGTTTAAAAAAAAATTCCCTGCCTATACATCTCTGCTTTGCTTCTCTATGTGTATATGAATAAAAATGATTACCATCTCTCCTATCAGTAAGTAATTCCATTTGCTCTCTCCAATTCATTCTGAGACCACATCAAAGCCAGCGCAGATACAGCAGGCGATTTAAAATTCCTTTCACCCCTAGCATGAAAAGTCAGAATTCATGACTTGCTGAACAACTGAAAAATAAAGATTTGAAAAGGTTTGATAAATTCAACTAACAGATGTTATTTTTGAGAAAGTAAGGCAGAAAAAAAGACTGCTATCAACCAGTGTGGCTGTGTACAAGTGTAAAACTGTCGGCGAAACATTGCTGCAATATTCAAACACTGACTACACAGGTGTTGAACAGAGGTATCGAATTAGGGATTTAATGAAGTTTATATGCTTCACCTGGACCCAATGTTACAAGCATCCATCACAGATGCAATTATTCACTCCAAGGTTACAGGTTACCTTAGTGGAATCAGTTCCAGCAGTGTCAATAAGCTGTTTTGTTTTTTTTTGTGTCTTGATGGTCTTCCAGATCACGGGTGAGAAGCGGCCGTCTTCAGAGATGGTGAAGCCCAAGCCCAAACCCCAGAAAAAGAAGAAGAAGAAGGATCCCAATGAGCCTACAAAGCCTGTGTCAGCCTATGCCTTGTTCTTCAGAGATACCCAGGCAGCCATTAAAGGACAGAATCCCAACGCCACCTTTGGAGACGTATCCAAGATTGTAGCCTCCATGTGGGATGGACTGGGAGAGGAGCAGAAACAGGTAGGGAGATAAATATTGGGTAGATATACATTGAGAGTATGGTTTATTTAATGTAAATTGATCTTTGTATTTCAATCAGTTCTATATAACTTTTCAAAGAAGAAGTAACACATTCTTCCTCTTACAAATCACACTCACTGACTTTATGACTCGTCTCTACTGTGCTACTGTCACACTGTGTTTTAATATTCACCATTATCTTGTTATTGGCACTTGTGGCCACAGTGGCCGCTGTACAAGAAAAGTTACATAGTCTTGCTTTTAAAGGGGACATATTATGCACATTTCCAGGTCCATATTTTTATTCCGGGGCTCAAATAGAATAACTTTGCATGATTAACAGTTCAAAAACCTCCTCATTTATCGTAAACTGGCTCTTTATGTAGCCCCTCAGTTCAGCCTCTGTCTGAAACAGGCCGTTTTAGCTCCTGTCTCTGACCTGTCCACTCTGTTCTGATTGGTCAGCTCCTGGAAGCTGCCCCTCGGCAGACTTCTGCCCGGCTCTGAAGGCTACTTAAACAAACAATAGTAGTAGGATTTCACTTCTTTTTCTCATTCTTTACTCAAAATGTCAACTTCTCAAATACATCCTACATCTTCGAAACTTAGCAACAAAGACTACAACACGGCATTAGGAAAAACATTGCAAACAAAGCATTCAGAGCAGGCTGAAGTCTGGGCTTTTATCTTGCAGGGAGCATTTTTACTTACGTTCACCTCAAGTTTAACATAGACATCCAACATCATAACAGTGTATAAATAACAGACAATCCCCAAAACAATATGTCCCCTTTAAATGAAAGCAACATTAAAATATGGATGCTTATAAAATTTTGAACCTTTTGCTTGAAATTATTTTTTGTTTTGGTTGGGGTATGTTTAATTTAAGGTGTCAATTACAGTATTTTTACACATTTCCGTAAAAGTGCTAGTATTATGACACTTCACAGCACCTGATAGACCATAGCTGACAAGCCACTACTAGCATGAAATAAGTGTAAAACCACTCCAGCAGCCCATTTTACATTTCTAGGTCATGGTCAAGCAAAAAGGTTCACCACACATACTGTAAATTCTGCAGCTTGAGTATTCACAGCTTGATGAGTCTCTCAGTTGCAACACTGTGGGTAAAGTGATACTCTGATAGTATCTATGTGTATAAATATTCTTTGTATTCTTCTTGTGAAGCTACACAATTTTAACAGGGAAGCTTCTGGTGTTACCTGTCATAATATAAAATAGAAAGCACTGACTGAAAACTCAAGTCAAGTTGTAACTATTAGCATGCTTTACATATCATATTCTACATACTGTATATGTCACAGGAGCCTATAGAAACGCAATTTTAAGTGTGTTACCAACATAATTTGTTTATTATATGCTAAACCTGCATAACAATATGTTTTTTTCAGGTAGAATAATGGCGCCGTGCCAGAAAATTATGAAATTTTGTTCTTAAATGAGATAGCAGCCCCCATCTTCCATAATGTCAACTAGCACAAAACATGTAATGGGTAAGCTTTGAAGCTCATCTGAAAACAGTTGCTTTCATGAGTCATTTACCTGATGTCTGTCACGTAGGAACAGTCTTGAGATCTTGTGTATGCTATAAATTAGATTTAGAATCTCTGGAAGAATCTTGTATTTATGACGTGAAAAGTATATATTGAAAGAAGTGAAAAGTTTGGTTCCATCATCTGCAGACATATTTCCGAGAATATTTTCATGAGTCAATTTAATTTTAGTACAGCCTGACCTTTGCATATGTGACTGCAGCAACATTTACTGCAGTTCACAGCGTTTCCGTCCTGCACATTTTCCATTTCATTTTAGCATTCCAGACCAACAGACAAAGTCAAAGGTGTTTCTGTGTGTTTGTGGTAACAAATGATGGTGTGAAATGAATGGAAAACGAGACAGTCTGATGATCATGCGCAGACTCATATTTTTAGAATACCCGTCAGGGCACAGCCTATTGGGTGTCAAATAAAAGCACCTGTCTCCATGACAAAGTGCAGCCCATTCTCCTCAGCCTCAGCCACCGTCGACTAGACCCTATCTAGCACGTGTGTGTTTTTCTCCCACCAAACCTACTTTATACGCTGGACTTTGGAGGCCGTCTGTCCCTTTTATTTGCAGTTAATTTTTGCCGCCTTCACCGGGGCTCTTCACCATGAATCTTCATTTCGCCGCTGACACCCTTGAATGTGAATTCCTCATTTCCTGTCCTTTTATTTATATCTGTTGCCTGGTGATTTGATCATGCTGGGAATACAAGATTAGCAATTGCCTTGTCCTTGGTTTTGCCTCAAGGACATCTGCTCCTGAAATGTTATTGTTTGTGCTTCTTAACCCTTTATGTCCTGGCTTCTTGTTCACCTTAGATTTAGCACTAGATGCAACTCTCTCTCTCTGTCTCTCTCTCTCTCTGTCTCTGTCTCTGTCTCTCTCTTCATCTCTCTCTCTCTCTCTCTCCCCCTAAATGCATTTGTCCTTCACAGTATTACCTGGGAACGGAGACGAAACTAACAAAAGGGCAATTCCACCATTAAAAATCCCCCCATTTATTGTGCCATTCCACAGCTAATTTTTTGATTTGTTTATGCATTCATGTGTTTAATCAAACGTGTCACCTCGCTAGACACATAATTAACTTGAGGTAATGATGTCATTATAGAATGAAATGTAGTACCCTGTCTGGGCAATAACGCTGTGATTGCTCTAATTATTCTCAGTGACTAGCGGTGTCACTTACTCCAGCACAACAAACGGATCAACTTGATAACCGTGCATTTATTTGAGTGTAACCAATTCAGCTATTGCATGTTAATACTTATTCAAGTCTTAAAACATTAACATTTCTGTCCATGGTTTCTACAATGACACTGATTAACTCATAACAATAACAACATATTAAAGCATACTGTATCCACAACTGCTGACTATTAATCCTCAAGTCAAATGCACTTAAAGTGAAAACGGCCAATGACAAGGTCTCATAGCTTACTCACTTTCAATATAAAACTTCAATTTATATCTCCCCCTCCTCTTCATCTGTTTTTTCTGTCTATGTTTCTGCTGTAAATTCCTTTTCTTTATTTTTTCCCCTACATTGACTGTCACGTCACCTCTATAGGACCGATGAGGTGTGTTCTACAATGTCACAGTCAGACCCTCTGGAGCCATGCAGGAGCACCAGAATGTAAACACAACCCTTCCCCTACACACAGCTTTGTTTTAACTAGAAGGCGGCCCCTGTTTCCAATTACCTATAGTGCTCCTCGAATATACCATGCAGCAGAATTCACATAAACGCATTAAAGGCAGCGCGTTTTATTGCTGTGTTTTACTGAAGAAACGATCAGAAGTTTTCATTCTTGTGATTCGAGTTCTTTTGTTTTGAGCTTCAGTGTGCATTTTTTCCCTACTTTGCTCGTGTTGTTGTGTATTCTCTGGTGCCGTCCTTGAGTTTGGTAGAACAAAGTCCTTTTTTTAAATCCATGTTTATGTTCATATTTTCTTTTCTGTTAAGATGTTTTCGGAGCTCGCACACCATACAGCGATTTTTAATTCCCGAAGGCCTTTTGCATTATAGTGCAAGATCAATGCGTTATTTGGGCTGTGTTATTCCTCAAGGTGACTACATGTTAAAGCTGGCCCAGAAACACACAACAACATTTTTCTTGTTTTTGTTATTTAAGATTAAGATCAATTTCCAGTTTTAGAGCAGTGGGGAGGAACAGTGATAATGGAGTTGGGGTAGAGAGGGAGGAGAGACCTTAGCTTTATTTAATTGAGTCTGCTGTGTTGGAGATGTGTGTCGGTGAAAGGTCAGAGATAGAAGGAAAAGAACACTGTCACTTTGTTTAAACAGCAGGCTTTGATATTAAAACTCCTACATACAGGCTAACTTTCAGTATCCATCCAACAGCATCCATCAGTTATCTGCCTCTTTGTCTCCCTTTCACATACACGTCTTTGTTTTCTGTTTGTTTTTAACTCTCCTCTCCTCTCCTCAGCCCTCTTTTTTCACCCCTCTCATATCTCCTCCTGCCTCTCTACTTCCCGTTTGTTTCCTTTCCTCCTCCTCCTCCTCCTCCTCCTCCTTCTCCTCCTCCTCACCGGTCGCTCGGTCTTTCGGTCTTTCGGTCGTAGGGATAATCACTCCCTTCAGTGTCAGCAGGGTGCGGAGTTATTGTCTCCTGTAATTAACTGGTTATCAAACAAGAACATTTCATTAAGGTACAATTAGGGGCTAATTCAGGCGGGACACCTCTGTGTCAGGATTACGATGGAGGCATATGCTCTCCCCTTGCAGCTTTGTTATTTTTAATTCATACTGACCTGCAGCCTCTGACGGCTTCAATTGCTAATGAATCCACTCACTTTGGAATAATTAGACATCCTTAGGCATGGTAATTTATTTAAAAGTATCCGTCGTTGCGCAAATCATTAGCTGTGTTAAATTAATTTGAAATTAAAGCTGCTGGGAGTAGTTTGGGGTTCATTAAAGAGGCAGCCATGGCTCTATCAATATTTAAGGGGTGAGGGGTAAGGTTGTCACTTTTTTTTTTTTTTTTTTTTTTTAAACTTACTTAATAGGGATTATCTGTTGTTATTATGAAAATCTATGGTTTGTTCTCTATTATCAAATTCTTTTCTTGTGTTGTGGATTTGCTAATTGAATCCACTCTTGTTCCCAAAATATCTGAATGTATATTATAGAAGGGAAATAATAATATTGTAAATAGGGATGAGTGAGAGGATAAACATCAGCTGTTTGAGCAAAAGATTGTATCCGTCTTCATCCCGGTTTGTTTGCTGTTCTGTGTGTATGTCTCTGCGTTTGTTTGTTTATTGACTGTATGTGTTAGCGGCTGCCAGCCCATGTGCATTTGGCAACACATGAATGCTTAATGGTTATTCTACCCCACCTCTTTGAAAGAAATGACCCCGTCCATGCAGCCACAGACAGTCCTCTCGCTGAAGATCAGTAATTACCCACAACGTTCACACATACAAACTCTCTCTCTCTCTCTTCGTATTAAAATGCTCCAGAGAGGAGCCGCGATTTGAGTCTTCCTCATCGATTTAAGGGTGGACTTTTTGCGACTTGTTTTCCCCGCATCAAACAGCCAGTGGCAGCTATAAAGAGCTTGTGAGTGACATGTGATGACATTAACTCAAATTCCCTGTCTTAACGCATCATTTGAGGTGCATTCAGAAGGCTTGAGATTGCCTGTTTGCTACTGCTGTTTTGAATCCTTTTTATTTTTTTTTTCCACATCTGAATGATTTGCTGGGACATCAGCTCTGATTAAGAGATGAGCAACAGCCTTAATAGAGGAAGAGTCTGAAAAGCAGTACACAAAGTGACAAACAGCTTCTCTCCTCTCATTTAGCTCCATAATATTTCAGACTCCATTTTCACGTTATTGCGCACGAGCTTTCTTGACATTTTTTATGGGTATTTTAAAGAAATGAATGATTCAAATGCAGCAACATCATACAGACGGGTCAAATCTCCTTCACTTGATAACTGTGCAATGAATGTATTTGATATGTTTTTCATCACCCAGCACACTGCCGGGTCACACAATCACACCATGACTCCCAAAATCTCATCCACAACAGTCAGTGTGGATCACAGGGTCATTTTAGCCTTTGGCATCACCTTGTAATCAATTGTTGTTGTTGTTGTGTTTGCTCCTGCAGAGCTACAAGAGGAAAACAGAGGCTGCTAAGAAGGAGTACCTGAAAGCCCTGGCCGCCTACAGAGCCAGTCTGGTTTCCAAGGTAACGGCGGGGGTCACATCTTTGATATACATGGGTCAGCAGCGATATAAGGGATGATAAATTAGACAGAGAAATTCCTCTCACTCTTATTCCAAGGAAAGGGTCCACTTGCTGCACTGAGGGGTTAGGATGTTTGTGCATGTGTGCATGTGTGTGGCTGTGTGTGTGTGCTCAGAGGAGAACAGTGAAAATTAGGCCTCAAACACACCTGATTTGCAACCTGGGGAGAAATGAAAAGTAACAGTACATGTGTGTGTGTGTGTGTGTGTATGTGTGTGTTTGAGCGCTCATCAGTGTGCACATGTAAGAGTAGAGAAGTGGACATTACCCATGATTTGCTGTCCACCTGGCGTTTCTGTCCTCCCTGATGGCTCACTAATGTGTTGGCTGAGGTTTACTCACACCTACTGCTCTCTCTTTGCTGCAGGTTACTCCAGTTCAGCCTCAGAACATTGACACATTTGTATCCGTGTTTGTATAAAAACCCCACATTGAAGAGGCTTGTAGAACACTTCCCCCCCCCTACATCATCTTACATCTGCAAGGCTTCTACAATGGTTATCACAGAGCAGGGGAGCTTCAATCGCTTCAGTCTGTCGGAGCACTGCATTTCATTTCTCTGTTTCTGCATTGTTTTCGAAACACAACTCTAAATTGCATTAGCATATACCAAGCTCCTCCTCTTCCCCCTCCCTCCCCCTCCCGTCCTCCTTCCTACCCTCCGCACAGCGCCACATTTCCTCTCATGCTCATGGGCCGAAAACAAGCACCTTGATTAAGGCATGAATAGTTAATTCATCAGCCTCTTCACTGTGGCATACTTCCAACTAAAAGGACTATTCTCATCTCTTGTCTTTGGTGCAATTAGACATTCATGTCAGAGCGCCTATACAGAGGCTTGATTGATACTATACGTTGGTAGATTGCCAGTCAAAAAAACTGACTGACAAAAATAAACCTGCACATCAGCGCACACCCATTCAGGATCAGCCAATCTGAATGCGAGGCTGAATCTCATGATTCAACACGACTCTCTTTTTTTAATTACCAATGAAGGAGTCTTTTCAAATGGAGGAATTGGAGGTAATTGGAGCGTCATTTGAAGGATTCACATCTTCAGCGTGCACCTGTTGCCTTTTTGTTTTGTGACGCATGTCAGTTTGTTTAGGAGAAGAAGAAAAAAACAGAAGTTTGATTGCTACCCACTGTATGCCATGGTACTCTTGTATTCATTTGAATCCAAAAGGTCCAAACACAAAATGTGATTTGAAAAAATCTTAATAAAAAAAAGCTTACACTATGTAGGAAATTTCACTGATTTTTATAATTTAATAAATGTTTCAATCCATATAAACTCTCTTTTACTGTATATAATTTTCCTCTGATGGATATGAAATCAGTTAACTGAGTTTTTCCCCCCTTAAAGTAAAATAAGGTGCAACAAATCATGTTCATCCTCTTACTCTTTCCCTCTCCCCTCACACAATTTCTTCAGTATTTCATTTTCCACTTGGCCCTGCAAATGTATCTGTCCCTCTGCTTTATCCGTCCCTCCACCCCATTCCATTGATTATTTCATGGGTTCAGAGGGATGGATGTGAGCCATTACTAAATAGCAGACCACCACACATCACTCCAGCCAGCTTGACAGTTAATGAGAAACACTGGATGTATTTCATACATACGCCACTGCATGAAAGGAATGGAGACAGAAAGACCTGCAGAATAAATGTGTGGGTGTGTGTGTGTGTCTCGTCTCTAACAGAGGTTTGTGTGGAATAAATAAAGAAAAAAAGTAGAACAAAGCGAGATCATGTGTAGAATTAGCCACAACGGCTAAACATACTCAAAGTGAATAGTATAGAATGAATGCGCATTGTTCAGCATGTAAAATACAGTATGCACTACCACTTATGATTAGATTTTCACATCAAACAAAAGTTTCTTGGAAGCTCTGATGCTTTCCTCTTTAAGTCTTTCGCTAGAAATTTTTATCATGAATGAAATTCATTTAAATAATTATCTTTGAATTAGAATTTGCCAATGCCAGCTGCTGCTCTCATACCGCCTCATTGTCATATTTTTTTAAACTTCCCCTGAGAGGGTTGTCTTTATAGGAATGATAAGACACAAAGAATTATGTGACAGTTTTAACGACGTAGTGACCATCAACGCCCATACTTAATGTCTATGCTGTATGCACACTCAGATCTATCGCTGACTAAAATTGCGTACTGCTGACATTGCACATACTAAAATTTATATGACAATGTTATGCTATTAGTATGTAGTATAAACAATTTGGATACATGGTCACAATACTGGCTACACTGTTTGCAATTTTATTTTATTGGAAGTGCAGTGCAAAACTACAACTGTGGCTTTATATCAAAGGTGAGACGATCTTACAATCACCACTTGAACATTTAATGAATAAGAGCTGAAATGCAAAAGGTTTAATAATCAGGTTCTTACTATCACATAAACCCTTCAGCAAGTTGCACACTGTTAATGTTTCAGTGAATACTTGATTTATCCCTAAAAGATAGTTCCGGTTTATTACATCTTGGGTCTTGTTTTTGTAGGTTTGGTTTTTGTTTTTGATGGTTATGATAACATCATGCTCACCAAAGTAATTGCGGAGGTTTGGAAATACGACAACATCAATAAAACTAAGTCATCCAGGGCAAGAAAGATGAGCGATCAGACAGTTTAGTTAGATTGTCTAACTCACTTTATATGGAGGTAAATCTGAGAGTGAGCACATCTGGAATGTCAGTAATAATCCCTCATTGCACAATGAAAACTGTCTGTGCACACAACTACAGAAAGAGGATTGTTGTGATTAACTGGAGTTATCCTTTAAGGATTAAGGTATTATTGCAATGAGTGTGAAAATTTTCCTCTTTTCTCTATAGACATATAATGACCCTGTGGAGACAAAAAGTGCCCAAACAGGCCAGGCTTCTCCACATATGATGCCAGCCAACCAACCCCTGTACAGCGTGCCACCCCCTCCACAGCCGTCATCGCCCTACCTGGGACCCGGCGCCTTCCCTCTCACCGACCTGCAGAGCTACGCAGGACACGCCCCTCGCCACACCCTGTCGCAGACGCTCAGCCAATCGCAGATGCTGCCCAGCATTAGTGCCTCTCCCCCTTCCTCCTTCCAGATCAGCCCACCCCTTCACCCCCACCAGCAGCTCTCCCTGCACCAGAGCTCGCTCCTCAACCAGCCTATCCGCATGCAGCAGGTCCAGTCCCAGCCAATCATCTCTCACCAGATGGGGCTGCAGGCCTCTCTTCACTCCCCTCCTCCTGGGCAGCAGGTAGCTAACTGAGATACAGTCGCCTCTCTAAAATGTTTTTTTTTCTTTAAGATGTTGGCTAAAGTATAAATTGTCATTAATTCTCTGTCTTTCGTCAGGGGTTTTCCCACCTCCAGTCAGAGTATCAGAAGAGCATTGGGGGTTCCCAGTCTCCAGGAGCTCCTGGCCCAGGTCCGGGCCCCGGAGTGGCTCAGAGCCATGACTGGGACAGTGAATACTGCAATCGGGAGTGTGGCAACCACTGCAGGTCAGTGTAAACACACAAGACAGTTTTATTTATATGTTTTTGTAATATATAGGCTAGAAAGACATTTAGAACGGAGACCGTACATTTTCTTCAACCAAATGAACATTTCTTTTCCTGTTTGACGTATTTACCCTAAATAAAAGCCCAAATAACCACGATTATGTGACTCCATTACTACCTTTTTACATTTTACTCCAGATTTTCACATTGATACTGTCAGAAAGATATGATACAATCCCAGACTTAAACTAGAGCTCCCTCAGAAATAAGCATATATAGTCATGTCAGACGTCTCTCCTACTGCTTTCACAATGTAAGTGTTGAAAATTGTCAGCTCCATTCCAGTGAGACAGGGGAGACAGCTGGAGAGGTAATGGTGAGATAATAGAGCTTGTCATGTGTTTGTCAGACAGCGGTAAAAAACAGATGTTCCTAACACAAGTTTTCACTGTTGTTGGACTAAACGCTTTGGCAGGCTGTTCAGTCCTGCAGCACTGGAAGATATTGTAAGTCTATAGTAGTGCTAGTCATGCTAAAGTACTAAGAAATGTTTGGTTTATTTACAGGGATCGGTTAGAATAAGTTATGAGAATCAGCTTTAAAGCATAAATGGTGGCCTTCAGGGAATACATATTTGCAATCAGAGGAAAATACTTTATATTTTTCTCTTTTATATTTGGAATCCTTCTCCTCTTTGCTGATGTTGTTTCTTCGTATGTAATCTAACCCATGCCCATTTGTTTTTGTCTTTTTTTCCTCCAGTGGCAGCATGATAGGCAGGGACAAGCCACTCTACCTCACCTGAAACTGAAGATCATACTCTGTCGACAAATACGACACCGAGGAGTCTACTCTCACCCCTCACATCCCTCCTCCATTCTCCTCACCCCTACCCTCCCCCCTCCCCCTTCCTCCTCCCTCCCAAACCTTCTTCTGATGCACACACTTACATACAGTGCACACGTAACATACATGTACATACATACACATACAAACACACACACACACACATTCCACCTCTCAAACACCATGACCACCACCACCACCTTTTTTTGTCAGTGTAACTATTATTTCTCTCAGTTTTAGAGGAATTTGTGACCAGAGTTTTTTGACTAGATGACTACTGTCTGTACCACTTAATGTATTAGCGGTCCTCTTGCTGTTTAAATTTGCCAAGCACTTATAAAGCCCCCCTCCTGCTCCCCCCTCCCTCCCCCCCTCCCTCTTTCTGAGTTGTGTGTCTCTTCGCCCGCTCTGATACAGGCTGCGCTGTAGAGCACTCCTCTTTGTGTCACCATCAGAGTCCCCTCAGGGACCCCATCCAGCTTTAATTAGAATGAGAAGAAAAAAAATACTCTTTCTCTTCTTTAATCATCTTAATTTCTTTTTGTGTTTTTTTTCCTTTCTGTTGTGTTGTTGTTGCTGTTTTATTTATTTCTGGCTTGCAAAATTGTTTCTTTTTTTTTTTTTTTTTTTTTTTGCCAATAAGCGGTGGGCCCTGTACTGTAGAGAAATATTAACTTCTAGTAGGTTCAGCGCAGGCCTTGATGTTATGGTAGCTTTGCTTAAGGGCCTGCAAATTAATACAAAAAGCTGGGATGGGGAAGAGAAACAAAACAAAAGAATCTTTTTTTAATATTAAAGACCTGTTGAGGTCTACTGAGCTGTCACAGTGTGATTGTAAATATCACTTTTATGGGATCAAATTGGGAATTGAAAGTCCAGATAGATTTGTTTCTTCTTTAATATTACATGTAAGTCATTTTGTGTGTGTGTGTGTGTGCGTGCGTGCGTGCGTGCGTGTATGTCTGGACGTTAGAATGTAGCCCATTCATGACGCGTGCAGTTGAGTGTGTATGTGTGTATGCGCGCGGACACACACTTGCGTGCAAGAGTGTCTCAGTGTTCGAGTCTTTCTCGTGAATTTTAACAGCCTTGTGCAGCTGGATTTCAGAAGAGTATTTCACACTCTCGTTCTTGCATTAAATCTGTGCTCACTGGTGTGTTTTTTCCAATAAAGTTCAATCTAAAACTGAATACACAATATGTGTCCTGCAGATCATTAAATGGAAAGAGCCAGGTGAGAAATAGAGAGGAAAGAGAGAAAGAAACGGTGTGAGATAAAATGAGATATAATGTTGCAGGTAAAAAAAAAAAAAAAAAAAAAAAAGATATTGCCTCAAAATGCCCCCCCCTCTCGCCCCCCACCCTCCCTTTTCTTATTTTGTCTGACCATAATGTCAATTTTGTCTCCTCAACATGCAGAAGTGAAGTAATGAAATATGTGAATGGAGCCATCACATCCACATTACAGTGATTTTTATAAGTTTCTAGTTGGTGTTTGGTTGTGTTGATCTCATCTTTTTAACTTTTGTGTGATTAACAGAAATGCATTTTGCTGACAGACATGTTTTTATCTCCTTACTGTAGCATCATTTCAGTTTTAGTTGTTACAGAACTATAACATTTTAATTTGTGTAAAAAAAAAAAAACCCTGCCAATTGTAGTTATTTTATTTGTAAAGCCAGTAATGATAAATATTTTAAATGGTTATCAATATATTGTTTTCGCTAGTTGCCCATCAGCCATTTGACAGGTTTTCTTATTTATGAAAGAAATTAAATCACTTTTGCTTCTTACAATGGAGGTGTATTTTTATTATTATTTTATTGTTTTCTTTTCTCTTTGGTTTGATAAAAATGATGATGACCACAACAATGATTATTTCTTTATTTTTTACATTTTAGATGCTGCTCCTTTCTTTCCTTACCAGCAGCATCTCTTTGTGTCACAATGCTTCTTTTATTTCAAACCAGCATAATAAAAAAAAAGTTTAAAAGTGATAATGCCTGATGCCTTTTAATTTCTCTGCAGACATTTTGTCCCCTTCCTAATGAGATGATCACACCTTTTTTTTTTTAAAAAAAGATAATCATTGTTTTAAAGATACACCAACACTCCCGACTTACTGTACCTTACAGTGAATTTGCACTTAAGAGGTCGCATTTGTATCCTATATTTATATTTAGCACAGGGCTCTGGACTCCGATGGTATTAGCTAATTAGCCATGGTTACAGTGTACACCAGCCAGCGCGAATATTGCCAGTAAACTATCTTAACAAACAAGAGAGCAGATGCGAGAAGACGTTTGCTTTGCTTGTGAAAGTGTGCATCGTAGGCGTCTAGTGTGAGATAAAGAGAACAGAAAAATGCAATGTGCACACAAACTCAGGCAACCGTCCAAGTACTGATTTTACCCCAATTGCACACAAGTCTTCTTCGACACTTTCTGAGAGAGAGAGAGATTGAAATAGAACCGTCACGATCCCTCCATTCAATGTTTTATTCATTTTACGTCTGCCTGCCGTCTCTTCTTCAGTAGTATTGAATTGGCAAATAGATCATTATTGGACAATTGGAAAACCTGCCACTTTGTGATATGACACACATTATATGAAAATCACAGTCATACATTCTTAATGCAATGCCAGATAAAAGAGGTTTTGGGTGCAGCCACACAGCCTTGTCTCTGTCTGTGCCTTTTGTGTACATGTGCGGTGTGTTTGTATGAATATATGCTTGTGTGTTGTGTTTTTTCCCCCTTCTTTTCTGTGTTTGGGTGTTGCCTCTCCTCTTTAGCTGCTGGTGTATTTGTTCATATGGCAACAATAGTCCATTTCTTTCTTATTTTAGACAAAATAGCTTTTCCTTTACATTCTCACCGCCATCCACAGAAGTGCTGGCAGTCATTGTCTATAGTAATACTGTAGTAAATACTGCAAGAAAACAGTATAAATTTGACACCTCTGTCAGCGCACTTAATCCCATCCCCCGTCTCAGAGTCAAAGTCATGAGGCCAACAGAGAATGAAACGCTACAATTTATGGTGGAGGATGCCATTGAGAGGAGGTGAATGCAGCAGTCTTGTTGGTTTCCATAGATTTGAAAAGACAACTGCAGCAGCAAAGTGGATGACATCAGTAATAGGAAATTGGTTGAGAAAGATGAGGTCAGTGTGATGTTCATCTGCAAGACCGCAAAATAAGACCTTAAAATAAACACACTGTTTAATACCAAATCGAAAGCGGAATAATCTCATTGAAAGATGTTTTGTTTGTGTTTTAAAGTATATCTCATGTTTTTTTGCAATAGTAAGGTTAATTTATATGTGTGTGGTTTAATAAATCTTGCCTTTACCGAATCAAAATGTTATTTTTGATTTAGTTTTGAGTTTTAATTCACCTCAGTCCTATTTTGTGTTTTCTTTTGGGCCCATGTTTTTGATATGATCATTAGGTTTTACATACAGTATAACAAACAAACTCACTGCTTTAATTTTGTCCATTAGGATCTTTCATTGAGGCTCTAGGATTCTGACCAAAGTGTTTGATTGAGGTTTATTAATAATAAAAGTGTCCAGGGTCCATAAAATAAAACATTTTTGGTCAATGTTAGACTCAACAACACAACAACTCAGTCACTTAAAACAAAGAAAGTTCTGCGGTGTGCATGCTGCCAGAAAATTTAGTTAGTTAGTTATGTATTCAAGTGCTTATTGAAAACATAGAATGTACAACATGTACAAAAGGTTAAGCATGTTTGCAGATGATGATGAATATGAGGTGTAATCTCGGTGTGTGTGAATGTTTGTTTGTGGAGTCTCTCAGCCAACAGTGGAAAATTTCTACAACCAACAGACCTGTACAATGTAAGAGCCACCCTGTCAAAAGCTTGTTATTTTCCTCTTAAAACTTTATTTGTTCATAGTTGTGGTGGAACAATGCACCATCAGTGATTTCTATGTAAGCATTGATTATAAATATGGTTAGTTTGACCACATAAGACAACCAGCTACAGCTGCAGCTTCTTTCTCCTTTGGGTTTAGGTTGATGCAGATGAGAAGGTCAGTGCTATGGTTGAACTTAAGGCTTGCGCAGGCAGTGAACACTTAAGACACCTAGTCTTTCACAGACCAGCTACTGTAGCATACACGCAAAGTGTTTCAGTTGCAACTTTGGTGCTGCGGTGGAGCAACAAACAGCAGGAAATGTGGGTGGTTTTAACAAGAAATGGGTTTCGCTTTGTGTTCACAATCAGTTAAAGTTTTTTTTATGCTGACTGTACAGCACAAAATGAATTAGTACATTATCAAAACACAATATTACCAACACATTTCATGAACGATAAGCCAACAACAAATTAGAATTAAATCTGCTATTTTAATATAGCATTACCGGCAATTACTTTGTAACAGTATCATGTTTTGTTGTAGGAGATATCTCTTTTTGAAACAAACTGGAAATTATTTGACATGACAGCTGCAGCTTTCATAGTCATAATCATGCACAAAAGGCAGAAGCAAACCGAGGGTGACAAAATATATCTCATGGGTCATAACACGTGAGGTACAAAGCACAGTTGTGGTTTCACACCTGTAGATATATATATATAAACCAGTTTATGTCAGTAGAGGCTGCCTGCAGGGGACAAATTTAGTCCATTTCCTGTTTGTTTTGATATTACAAATAATTACATGTTTAAGGAGGTTGCATTACTTTTTAGACATGGGGGTGCAATTTTTATATATAAGATTCCCCTCAGTCATTATGAAACATCAGGTGATGAAGAATTTCTCTCTATGACTGGGTTAAACCAAATTTGAATGTCTCAATATCAATTTGGCTACTTTGCTTCACACACATTGCAGGATCATTAGAAAATAGTATCTAGGACATTTAAAGTTCAAGATAACACAACACTGCTTTGAAAAAGGTGACTGACACAGAAACGTATATCATATTTAGACAAATGGCAAGTGGTGTAAATGGTAAGGCAAGTTGCCTTCTGAACAGTTCTCTTGGTTTTAGTATTGTTGGAGTGGCCTTGTGGTTCAAGAGAATCTCAGAGCACAGCAACTTTTTTCTTCTTTAATCCTTTTGTTTTTAAAGTTTGTGCAGCCCACTGGATTGTCCCTCTCATTTATATTTTGTATGCACAAAGTCAGCAGTTGGAGATATCCCAGCCCAACATCCACTTTCAGATTGTCGAATGTTGCTGTTAATGCGTGTTCATTGACTAAACTTAACTCTATTTATAATAACAGGAAAAATAAAGCAATTTTAGAAATCTTGCTTTACAGCATAAAAACTGAATTCTAAGCAAAACTTACAAACTTTACTTAGTTGTAAAAACATGTTGCCTTTCTAATTTTCATGCCACATCCATGTTATATTATTGAAGGGGGTCTTTGTTGGACAGCTGCTATACATTAAACTGAATGTTTAAAAGGACATAAAACAAAGGAATTTTAAATAAACACAAATTACTCACTTTTTTCCCTTCTTGAGCTCTCTCATAGAATCTCTGGGAACAATGAAGACATACATACATTTTTCTTAAAGTTCAGTTTTTAAAATCTCAATTTCAGATAATGAGATGAATGTGTGATATTTAATGAGTTGAATATGCCTTTCCTGTATATGTCTTTTGCCCAACTAGGAAGAGATAGTGACGTGAAAAAGTCGATATTGCACGTTTGATCTTTATGGATACGTGGAAATCGTGGTTGAGAGCATTAAGCAAATGGTGACTTGTTTGATAACTCTCTGTCTGACTCTCTGTCGCTCATTTGGCTGTGGGCTATACGGGGCAAGAGCCCACATCCATGTTGAGAAACCACTGCGCTCACTGACTAAAAGGTAAAATAATAGTGCCTCACACTTCTTCGTCTCAGCAGCTCTTAAGTCTTGATTTGAAGTGGAGATGAGTCAGATTGAGAACCACACACAAAACTATTTTCTCATCACCTCTGCAGTCGTCTGTGAAAGTCAGACCTCTTGACGCCTTGGATCCCCTCACAATGGAGCCATAAATATGGGACCAGCCATATGCAGTCATTTCAGATGTTTGTTAAACATTGCAGCTGCCCTATTTGAGCTATATCGCCCACACATGCTGTACCTTAGATCCCCCAATAATTGCAAGTTGGAGAGTGTTAGAGAGAAATGGTTGTGTTAGTGTAATAAGGTTCTGGTCCAGATGTTTGGGATTAAAGCCTTGTTATGAAAATACAATATAGTTACTTGGGAAGTTAGGTATTCAGCTCTGTCATGCACATGGCATGTAACACTGTTTAAATAGGCTTGAAGATGAGATTGGGAAAGGATTCAACTGAATATAGAGCAACATGTTGGCATGTTGTATAATAGACAGTTCTAGCATTTGGTTGGTGAAAAAGGTTCATGTTCTTAAAACCAGTACCATAGCAACCAAGCTGTGGAACAAGCATTGCCAATATACAGTAAAATATAACATCACAATACATTTTAGAGACTTATCCCTCACATTATCATTGCTGTGATACACTTTGGAATAGCACTGGTTGATTTACTTATAAAAACATAAACATTTTCTGTATGTGCAGCTTGCTGTAAAAAAAAAGAAAATCTAAAAGATTATTTGAGAATTTTTTTGCTTGTTTACCCAGTGATTGAAAACACTGAGATGTTCCTCTCTTCTAACCATTCACTGGTAACAACAGATACAACCACAATGATCTCTTGTACAGAAAAAAAAGCATTTCAAGCTCCTTTGTAGAGAGAAAATAATCAGTTTTATTCCATGCAGTATACTATAAATGATACTGATCCATTGGTAGAGCACATCTTTCTTTCGACAAAATACAAAAAAAACATGGCTCAGATATGCCAAAATTTAATACAGAGACTTGAGATCCATGTCAGTTGTCAGCAAGGTATAATGAATGCTTATGGTGCCAAGTGTCTCATGTCTTCCAAAACTTGTCAGTATTTCCTGCAATAGAGCACAAACTCCTGGACTCCCAGGAATTATGAGCAAGGCAGCACAATTTGTTTAAAATAGGTGTAATTTTTAATAGAAACATATTGGGTAGGATGGTTTGCTTAGCTAATGCTATCGAGCTAATAAAAATAACATCCAACCAGGACCTCAATGTTAATATGCAATTTATTTTTCCAAACTATTAAACCACCTGATATATCTGGAAGAAAAAAGGAATATCAGTGAAGTTTAAAAAACAAAAGTGAGAATGCTAGCTGTAACTAAATGCCTGACCTCTGATTCACAAGTTAGCACTTGCGTTGTGTAAAGAAACACTGAAGAGACTAGGCTAAATATCAAAAATCATTTCTGATGTATTTTGATGTAAGTACATAAACGGTCTTTAAGCCAAATGAATTTTCAAAAAATGTTGGCATCTGTATTGTTAGTAAGCTTCTTGGGCCAAATACTGAAAACTTGAACTGTTTGAAATGCTAGCTGATAGCCACTGCTAAACGTTACAAGCTCCTTGACCTTTATGGTTCTCCTGAAAAAGTGTTCATTTGTCATTCATTTGTCCTCTGTATTCCAAGATAAACTTTATGTCTGTGTTAATTTGAAGGTGCTACATATGAGATTTAGTACATTTAAGGTTCTATTTGTAGGAATCAGAAATTCCTTCTCATTAGTGACACTAGTGGCTGTTAAATGAGCTGCAGTCAACATGCTGTTGCTTACGCTTGCGTGCTCATGGTGCACGACTATTGCAGGTGATGTCTTTTTCCTCGCTTGCACTTCTCATAATTCAGCAAAGCATCTCTCAGCCCCCCCACCACCCCCCTCACCCTCCTTCACTTACAAATCAGACCACAGGCTGTTGCAGACAACTGAGAAAGTCAGGGAAGGTCTTATTTTTTAAGTTATGTTACAACCCATTCACTCATTGGCAATAAAAACAATTAGTACATATAAATTGCTTAACAATCCTACTTATAGAACCTTTAATATAGCGGCAAATAACTATGTAATGATATAGTGGAGTAATGTCATCCTGAGCAGAGAATGAAGTCACACTCCCTCTGTGTGTGTTGTAATCCCAGCTTCCCTGTTCTTTATTTTGATAGCTGTTCCAGTCATGCATGAATATTAGTGCATGTGAACATGCATGTTAGTGCATGTGTGTCCCTCCCTGTCCTCCTTGCATCTGTTTTCAACATGGCGGCCAGGTCACAAACTTTATCATATGACAACTAACCAGTACACTAAAATATGTTTCTGAAAACATTTGAGGCAAGAAAATAGGCAATGCAGTAACAGAATTTTGATCCATATTTGATCAGCAGTGCCTAGTTTTACAGTCTGATCTGAGTTTCATGAGCATGTGTTCAGATGATGCTTTCTCTTTTTTCCCAACTTTGTTGAGTCAACAACATGTGCATTTGTCTGAGATGCTGGTGTTCTAGTGCTACATCTAGTGGGGCTGAATATCATATATAACACCTTTAAAGAGACTCGTCAAAATTAATATACACATCATTTGTTCTTATGTAAATGCAAGAGTTTAAATTAAGTACCATGACAACATTCACTTTTTGAGGTACGCCATAGGTGGGACAAACTTCAAATGAAAGTGACAAGCCAAGACTTTGATAATAGCATTTTTTCTCTGTATGAAAAATGCCATATTTTTGGTAATTTTCAATAATAAGACATGACAAAAGTGTTTGTACAGCGAGATCTGTTAATATGAACACTAACTCAAGACTGAAGAACAATGAGTAAGGACAAACCAGATTGTCTTGTTTAGTGACTGTGAGTTCCATTGTGTCTGACAAACAGTTGGCCGGTACCTGCTTTGCTAATCTGTCTTTTCTCTTTTACCGATTATAGTATTTATGTACCAGCAGAATCCAAAATGCTTTGTGCTTGATTGAATTGTCATATTTCATATTCAATATATCGCTCCATCTTTAAGACCTCTCACTCTCTATTTATGTCTGTGAGACAAACTTTTTCTTTCTTCCCAAGGGACATTTGTTCTTGTCAGGTGCATCTGCATTCATTAAGATCAAATACATCAGAATCTTTTCCTTATTTTTCTTGAGTTTTCTCCCTTTCTTTCTCTCTTGAATGAAATGATACTTTATATCACTCCAGAGTGTTTTCAATCAGTCTCCCTGGTTTGAAAGAAATTGGCTTAAAAGGCTCGGAGCAGGTGAAAAAATGTGGATTGAATTTCAACTTGGGAATCAAATCAAAGGATCATCTTAGACTAAATAATTCACAGAGAGCTCCTGGTGCTGCCACACAAACCCTGATGAGGGCAACATGGTGACAATGTGTTGGTTTTACAAATAAATGTTTGTTCTCAGTTAAAAACTTAGAACTTTCTTTTACCCCAATGTCACCAAGTTATTCCTTGCATCTAGTCAGTACAGTGTGAAGCTGTACCAAAACAACTTTTTCAGTGATGAGCTGTCTTGCCATGGAGACGGGCAGCAGCTGTTGAAGCTAGTTCTCCACCTGAATGCAAGACAGGTCAAGAGTTCATGTGCAGTTTGGCTCAGATTGGAGAAGTTTTCAGACACTTCAGTGTGGTAAGTATCCAAAATACAAACTGTGACTGAAAATCTGCAGAGCTTTTTGGCTAGGTAATTGAAAAGCTAACCTTATCTGTGAGAATTTTGAATGCTACTGGAGATGAAACTCTGTCTAGAAATGAACTAGAGCTGCTTTTTATGTGTGATTAATGTTGTGTGCTACCTTATGCTTTTAGTGTGTTTTTTGTAGTTTAGGATCCTTTTAACTTGGTGTGTAAAGTGTCTTTTAGTATCTTGAAAAGTACTCTATAAATAAAATGTATTATTATTATCATTATTATTGTTATTATCATTATTATCTAGAAATTAATTAAGACATGATTCATGTTTTTCATGGTAATGTGTACGCAGTCAAAGCATTTAAAGATTGTGGTCTTGTGAAATATTAAAATACTCAAAAGTGACTTGAAGCAGGAGACAGGATGTGTTAAAGGAATAGTTTGGGAAATATGCTTTTCTTGTTGAGAGTCAAATGAGAAGATCAATTTGCTGCCACTCTGATGTCTGCACTGTGAATATGAAGATATTGCCAACACCTGGTTAGATTAGCTTAGCATAAAACCACAAAACAGGTGGAAAAAGCTAGCCTGGCTCTGTGCAACAACAAAAAAATCCAACTGCCAGCACTATAAAGGTTAAATAATTAACTTGTTGTACCTCATTTGTTTATGCATAAAAAGCAAAAATGACATAAACCTATTGCAGTTTTACAGGGGGACTTTGCTGGCACAGTCACTTCCTGGGCTCCCTCCTTAATTCACTCATTCACTACTCCCTATATAATACATACTCAATAGTTGAGATTTTGGACACGTACTACAGTAATTGTTGTCATTTTGTGTCATCACTGACAACTGTGGAGTCACACAATGGTAATTTTCACATCTATACGATGCATCACCTTGCATTGTGGGACTGTTATCAGGATGCAGTTTACAATGGGCACCATACTTTTCCTTTGTAGGAATATTTTAGAGGATACATTTACACACTCAGAATTCATACACTCAAATAAAATTGTGGACAGCATATAGAGTGCATTATATATAGGGAGTGATTTCAGACTCAGCCCTGGAGTCTTGTCATCACTGTGAGGTTGCTGAGCAACCGGTGGAGGCTCCAGGAAGTGACTGCTAGTTCCTCTTGCCAGGTGAGGATGTCCAAAATTGTCCATCCCAGGCCAATGCATTTGTGTTTAACAACTGACAAAACAATCTCACCTTAGCTGTTCTGGAGCTTTTGATCATATCGCATGATCTTCATGCATCATACTGTATCTGTATAAGAAAAAGTAAATGTTCTACAGTTTCCTGTCTACTATGTCCAAATACCCAATGTGGACAATGCTAATCTTAAAATAAAGATGCATCACAATGTTATTCTGAAGAAATGGACCACAGCATGACAACATAACCTCCTAAAATGGATTGATTTTTCTATTCCTTCTCTTATGGAGGTAAGAAAAGGTAGTATACTAATATGTTAACCTAACTCACTAATCTAGGGCAGTTGCTTTAATATGAACTATAAATTCATTTTAGAAACACTGCAATTCAATCAATCATTAGCAACTTTAATTGCATTTGTTAACCATGAGCCAGTAATGACTTAAATCCTGTTTTCTTCTCACACCCACATATGTACAGCTCCTGGCCTTTTCTTTCTCTGCTTGTCAGCCTCAGATAATAAACACAGGAGAACATTCTGGGGAAGGCACTTTTTAATATGTTTCTTTTAAAAAATGGATTATCAAATTAATGGAAACTGCTCAATAACTGCTGCAGTGAGGAATGCTTCCCACCTAATTGAATTAGGGTTTTCATTTCTGTGATTTCTGTGTTTGTTTTTGGCAGCTGCCATCTGTTTGCCTGGGACCAGCTCTATTAATAAGCTATTCAGATTGAGATGGGGCTTTATTCCAGCAACTGTTTCTCACCTCCTCTCTCTCTCCCTCTCTCACCCCTTTTCTCGCTTCCTCGCTCACTCAAATGATTGTCATGGAAATCATCAGAGGTGCCAAACCGCAGACAAAAGAAAGAGCTTTAACATACACCTGAGCCAAAAAGAACAGAACTGTAGTCTAATTACGAAGGGAACAATTAAGACTGTGCATATTTATTGACAGGGGACTTCACACAGGAGCATATGCTCATGAATACCAAAAAATGAAGACAGGATGGGGTGGGGGGGCTGGTGGTGTTGGATTTGAATGTCTATATGATGGTGTTGCGATGAAAAAAAGCATTTTAACCCTAGAAAGCATGGGAAGCAATGGAAATGCACAGCTTTGCTTTGACAAATTAAACATTTTCTTTATAATTTCCTTAGCAACTATTATATTACGCACACTTTTTGTACAATATTTTAATCTAACACTTCTCTGAAAGCAATGTAGCCAATTTCCATTGCCTCACATAAAGAAAAAAAAACTTAAGTGTGCTTGTCATCACCAGCAGCCAATATTAACCCCCCATATCTTTTTTTCCTACCTTCCCTGTTGACAGCCACAGTCAATGCTCCAAGAACAAGGAATTCCAATCTGGGCTTTGCTCAGTATTCTGATCACACACCTCTCTCCTCCAGTAATACAAGTCTACTTTAAAATTCATAACTACATTTGGAAAGAATAAAAGGGTGCCCTGATGGAATATTTCCAAGGAGCTTACTTGAGCGAAAATACAATTCGCTTTGGCATATTTAATAACCCTAACCTGGTCTTTAAGACATACAGTAGTAATAACAATATTAAAAAAATACTGGTGACTGAAAAAAAAATCCAAGCTACGCCTCAGAATGAAATGAGTACCTATAATTCCTGCCTCTAGGAGGAGGCTGAGAGAACGATAGAGGGAAAGAAAAGAGGGTGAAATGAAGGAGACAAGAAATGGAGAGAAGCCTTGTCAAAGTTAGAAAGAGTCAGCTCAGCTCAACTCTCATTTTCTGCCTTTCTTTCCCTCTCCTCTTCTGCCTGGGAGGCAGTTTGAATTGAATCAAACAACCTAGATTGATTAAGCTTGGATGAATGACTTTCCAATGACACAGGATTCAGCTTCAGCCTCACCCCATCCCTCTGTACATATTTGACATGGTTATAGAGGAGTTGATGTGAAAGTGATTGTGCATGTTGTTTCCTTTGGATCCTGTGCAAGGTTGTAACGTTCTACCTAGACAAAATGTTGTCTCCATTGTTCAGTTCCTTGAAAGTCCTGTTTGATTCCTGTTGAATCCTGCTTTTATTCGAATGCCTCTCAGGAAGAAAAGCACAATGAATGAGTGTGAGAAAATAGATAACATGCTCTTCCAATTGGAATATGAATTGCTCAGCTCATGCTTTAGTATTAATCTCTTGCCCTCTTTCCTCTCTCTAGTCCTTTTGTGTTAAGAGGGAGGAAAAAAAGATAGCGGCTGGAGAGAGAGAAAACAAGAAATAGAGTATTGAATATTGTGGGATGTCCTGTTCTGAATTAGGTCAGGACCAATCAAAGCTTAAATGCTCTCTCTCTCTCTCTCTCTCCCTCACTGAACACCAGAGCTCTCTTTGTGATGCTTCTGAATGGAAAGACAGAGACCCCTACTGTCTCTCACAGCACATTAAAGCCTATCAAGCTTCAGTTTTCCTCTCCTCCCTCAATACATTACTGCCATCTGTCTGCAATCATACACACTGCACAGTATAATGCAAAAATGGACCACAAAGCCCAGTAATGTAAATGCGACACACATCCAGCTCATTTTTCTGCAGTATTCCCCTGAGTGAAAAGGACACAAATGCAAACAATCTGAACAATCTATATCTTCGTAAGGTGGAAGAAATATTCAAATCCTTAACATCCTATAAAAGGTGTGATAACACATTGTGAAAATATTTTATTACATGTAAAAGTCCTGCATTTAAAAGTATTATCAGTAAAATGTACTAAGAATCAAAAACAAAAGTACTCATAATGCAGACAAAAGGGCCCTGTCAATGTGAAATTAATTTATATATTATAGTATTGGATTGTTATTACTAATACCTCAACATGTAAGCAGCATTTCAATGATGTATCTGGTGGAGATGGAGATAATTCGGACAATACTTTATATGCCATTACATTGTTTGAATGATTAAAATGCATATTTCATTCGCTTATCATATAGTTTTCTGTAATATCTGTAATGACAAAGAAACTATTGCTGTCAGATAAATGTAGTGGAGTAAAAAGTACAATGTTTGCCTCTGAAATGCAGTGAAGTCTAAAGGGAAATAACTGAAGTACAAGTAAGTACTTTAAAATCTTTTGATCACGCACTGTATTTTGCAAAAAGCCTGCTGATCTGTATACAGCATGATGTTTCAATCACACCGCAGGACGGGCTTCACAGATTCACAGCACAGCACGGATGATAACAGTTATTATACTGATGATTGTGATGATGGCTTTACAAAGGAAGTGATGGAGACAGTTAACACAGCAACCAAGTACTGGCACTAATTGATTTTGATTAATAGGTGGTCACTTCGTGAAAGTGATCCTTGCTTGATAAAACTCTAATGGGGTAACAAAGTGTGAAAAAAACACCAGATGAACATCCTGGGCCTGTGTCATATAAGGGTGTATCCAGGACAGTTATTTAGGTTTGCTTCTATTAAAATAAAACTATTCATCATTGTCTACTAGAATAAGTTTTGACACAACAGAGACCAATAAAAACTGAAAAAACTTTTATTTGAACTTTTAAAATACTGAGCTTAGAATATCACAACAGACCATTTTTAATAAGGCTATAAAGCATTTATAATATAAAACCTGTCATTAGTCTTAAGTCGGGAACATCTATTGAAGAAAGAAAGAGAGAGAGAGAGAGAGAGAGAGAGAGAGAGAGAGAGACTCTTCAACTCTTCAGTTCAACCTCTAAAAGGATTGACAGAGAAATTACAGTGTTCTGCAATGCCGGATCTATCTTTGTGTGGTGCTGAAATCAAATCTTTATTGTATGTTGATGATCTAGTTCTGCTGTCTCCCACAAAAGAAGAACTTGAACATGGCTCGGATATTTTAGGACTATTCTGTTACACTTTGGCCCTTGAAAATAAATGTTCACAAAACCAAAGTAGTTACTCAAAGAAACATTGGAAACATCAACTTCAACAACTTCAACAAACCAACCATCAACAAATAACTCTACATATTTAGAAATTAAAATAATATCATCAGGAAAATTTGAATTGAAAGTGAACAAACTAAAAGAAAATTTTAAAAAATGGGTATTTTACACCATAAAAAGATCAGTACAAATAAATATCTGGCTGAAAATATTCAAAGGAATCTATAGAATATGACTTTTTAAATTGAGAAAAACACCCAGTCGAAACATTGTGTGCAGAATTCTGCTAATTATAATTAGAGTACAGAGGAATGTATCACACCCCTCTACAGGTCAGACTTCTCCTCTCAACATTACCATTGAAAAAAAGGACCCTCACAATTAGACAAGTGACCCTCAATCACTAATATTTTGTGATTATCTATTTAATTTTCTTGTGTAAAAGATAATTAATATGTAATTTAGCTTTGGCAATTATATAACTTTGACATTCATGCCAATAAAGCTTATGTGAATTAGAAAATTGACTATAGGCAGAGTTGGAGTGCATGTTTTTTAACCTGTCAAATGATTCAGATTTATTTGATAGACTGTGCTCACACAAAATTGTGTTTTTACATTATGTAGCATTCAATTATATTTTCATTTTTATTTAGTAAATTGGCAGAGCTCCAGACCTTCATTGAACATAGTGGGGCCACATCAGTCTTTTTGCACATAGCCACTTCACAACAAACCACGTATACTCTTCATTATGCCAATGTTCTCTTCAGTCGTGTTCTCTACATTCCTGAATGTTATTTTCAATTTTCTAAAGAGTAATACGTTTCAATTTTTTCATAGTGGTGAACAGAAAATAAATCTGCATCACAGTAAACATTTATTTCGCATTTATTATTGTCAAATTTGTGTTATCGTTGTGCAATAATGCAATTTAAAGTGCTGACTGATCTGACACACCTGCACAAAAATAACAGTATGAAGTGAAAAACACATTAAAAATTGAAAACACAATACAGCTACTTTGGAAGATTATTGGTAGTACAGTACATGATTTGTAATGTGGACTAAAACATCACAAATACACCAGTATAGTCCTTAAACAGCTTTGAACAGCCTGGACATGAAGAGGCAACTCATCTTGTGTCTATTCTCTGTTCGTTTCATTTGTTTGATGCCAACATTCACAGACTATTCAAGGTTATTGTGGAAATTCAAGCAAAGATCACAATGCCCAATTATCAAAATGTCACAGTGACTATCAGATCTTGTTTACAATCACTATTCTTCTCTTTGTATGTCATAATGTTTGCTTTCTAGCCCAACACCTTGACACAAAGAACGGATTGCAGACTCTATTATATCTAGTGCAACATTTTCTCTTAGCCTCTTCCTTTACTAACATCATATTTTCTGACAATTTGCTCCCTCTTCCTCTCCCTCCTAAGTGCCCTTCCATTTTTGTTAATCAAAATATATTCACTCAATCTCCTCCTCCTCTCCAGCGGATCTGAGAGGCTGATTGGCAATTTCAGGAGCAAAACCATAGTTCAGGGGAAGAGATGGACACAGCCAATCTGAGAGCTCCGTACCGTTGCCATGGTAACATTGCAACAAGAGGAGCGAGAGTTGAAAAGGGGGGAGGGAGGGGAGAAAAAGAGGGAAGATATGATCAAATGTGAACACTCTATTTTGATAGTCTGATATACAACTCACAGTTTGTTATTACTAGACTCTCCCGCTTCCATTTGTTGTTCAGGCACACACATGCAAAAGCACGTGCGTTTAAAAAGCATATGCACACACAGACTCACACTTTACACAGTGACAAACAGCATCTGCGCCTCACTGATAACACTGCCTCATGGCAGTAAACGCATATAAGAGGGGACTGTTTGCTTGCTCCTTTTACAATGGCTAGCAGCAGGCCTAACTGTCTCCATCATACACCCCGCTGACTTAAGCATCTCATCATCATCTTTGCGCTGCCCATTCTACAGATCTGTCTGGACTTAATAAAACTGTCAGACACCCAACTGGGACTGTTAAATAAAGACCGCATGAATTCTAGATCTGCCGTCTGAAGCAGCTCAGTGGAACAGCTCGTTAAAGAATATGAGATATGACATTAAAACTTGCAGCTGGATATGAAGTGCATTAGGACTGACTTGAAAAGGACTTTACGAGACTGTATAACAGTTATTGTAGATAGACAGAAAGATAGATAGATGGATAGATTTACATTTTCTTTCTGCAGTCCAAAGATGTTGGCTAACAGTAAATCAAAGTCAGGCTTCAAGCTTCAACCATGTCCATGTTTCTCTTCACACTGCACTTGCAAACTGTTGCCTATTTACACATCTAGCTGATGAGTGATAGCAGCTTCGTTTACATTGAAAAAAATGTAAATATGTGTTTCTTCAAACCTTCTTTCAGTTAAAAACTCAAATTACAAGAACCATACCTGTTTAAAATAGTCTAAAAGTCCAGATTTTGATTTGAATCGACATTACAGATGCATTAGCTGTTTTTCTGGCCACTTGGAGGCAGAAGAACAAGCTTAAACCATAGACTGTATAAAAATAATGGACGTCGCCACCGTGACATCACCCATTGGTTTGTGGACTCGCGTTTTGAACATTTGAAGCCTTGAGCTTGGCATTTTGGCCGTTGCCATGTTGGATTTCTGGAGCCAGAAATGATGAGTAGAGACTATATTTGGACGGGCGGGTAACACGCTAGCTGGTAGCTTTTGGTTAGCACGGTGCATTTACAGTCTATGTTGGCTGTGATAATAATAATGATAATGCTAATGCTAATTTTCGCTAGCGAAAACGGGCTTAATACCATTAAAACAACATGTACTTACCAGATAAACCGAACGCCTGACTCTGTAGGCGGTCTTTTAGTACAACCAAATACTGCACAAAACTTTTTAGGTGACCAAAATGTTATAATTAACTTTCATGAACTGAAAACACACTGATATAATGACGGCTACGGCTCATGCTACGGCTCATACGGCTACGCCTATACTTGGTGAATCTTCCGCCATGTTTACGTCACCTAACCAACGTTGTCACGTGGTAGCGATCACACGTAGCGATCACTACGTTGTGATTGACAACGTGTCAATCACAATGTAGCCATGCCCTAAAGCATACCCTGCTTTATCGTCAAATTTAAATTATATGGGACCATAATTTACAAAATGTACATCATGACTTGATACTAGCGATTGACACCATACAGTCATTGGGAAAGTGTTTACTGAGGTAATAAATCAAGTGAGTAGGGTCATTTTCTCATAGATTTCCATACAATTGGACTTCTTTTTGGAGCCAGTGGAGTCGCCCCCTGATGGCCAGTAGAGAGAATGCAGGTTTAATACACTTCCGCATTGGCTTCACTTTTCAGACCCGGAACCTCCCGCTTTCTTAAAACACAAGATTGACATTTTATTTTTTACAAATTTATGGTGAACATTTAGCAAGCAACATAAGCATTCATTAGTGTGAATGCTTACAAGCACACTGAATATATATGACATGACTATATATATATGAATATATGATAAATCTTTATTTATTCTGCACATTTTTAGATTGCTAAGTACTTCTGCATACTTTCAGCTACAGAAACAAAATAAAACAATAATATGCTGCTCTTTAAGTACATTTATGCTGTTAAGGACTTTTTCTAAAGGTGTTCTTCTTTCTAGCATATCTCAGTAATTTTATATAATTTTTTAAAATGTTAAAATTCATAATGGAAAGTCTATGGGAGCAATGTTTGAAAGTTGATATCTCACAAACTAAAAGTACTAAAGTATTCATACTTCATGAACAGGTGTCCCATGTGGAAATGCTTAACATATTAAAACATGGCACCAATAGCGCCACCATGTGGTCATTAAAACATGACCACAGTAAAACATGACCACAGCTTAAGTATTCATACTTCATGGACTTGTGTCCAATGTGGAAATGCTTAACATATTGTAACATGGTACCAATGGCGCCACCATGTGGTCAGTTATTACATGTTTTACATTTTGGCTTATAACTCATGAACCATAAGGCCTATCAAAACAATATTTGCACAGTGGATTCCTTGGATGATGCTGATTAAAATGATATAGGCCACGCCCATTTGTACTCGGAAACATTTTCTGCCACTTTGGATTTTTTGGCAAACACATTTTTTTTTGGTTCTGTTGGCACATATTTCATCTTGTCTTCACCAAACTTTGTACATACCATATTTAGATGACCCTGAATATAACTTATGAGTTTGTTTTTGGGTATCACTTACTGTTTGTCTGTAATTGGTTGGTAAAATTTTGAAGGTGTGGCTTGATGCACTTAATGGGCCATAACTCTTTAATGCTAAATTTGATTGCAACCAAATTTGGGAACCTTGTACATACAGCCACACTCCACAAGTCTGTAACATTTAATACTTCCACCCACAGGGGACACTACTATAATTTAACATATTTCTACATGGTACACAAGTTCTCCATATGCATGGTATATTGAAGCATGGCACCAATAGCCCCACCTTATGGCCATTAGTGAAACACCACCATACTACTCATTAACTGCCATATCTCTTAGATGTAATATTCCATAGTAACTAAATTCAGCAAAATTGTACAGATGGGGATGCTGAACAAGTCTGTAGCATTTTTAGCAATGCTTTGTGATTTGTTTCAGCTGCCAGCATTCACACGCATTTTCTGCAGGAAATGCATTTTCTAGTTTGGTTTTGTGTTACTGGTCACTTTACAAATGTAGGTCCAATATTCACTCTCTTTTTATCTTTTTTGGTCTCCACCTGCTCCTGAAGGAAAAGATTGGTGCTGTGCAGGTAGTGTACAGTGAGTTTATCAGAGTTGTTTTTTGTTTACTTTTTCGAAAATGAGATAGAAACCTTAACAATGAGCTGAAAACCTGCAATTATTTATTGGTGCTGCTTTGAAGTCTCAATCCACTCAAAATGTTTTTTTTCTGTTTCTTCAAGTTGATTTTAAACCATCACTTTGCAGAATTATGTATGTGCAGAGTTTGACACTAGAAGGCTGTTTTCACATTCATCTGCAGAAGTGGGAGAGTTTCTTTGTGCTTAACCTAAATCTGAGTTTAAGATGTGTACCTTCTAGCATAATTTGTGATATCACAAGTACTTTGGAGCCAATCATTGTCCAGTATGCAACTTAAACAAGTGTGATGTGGAAACCTGAAGCCTCAGGTTAGTAGGAGACAATAGGAGACATTGTATATCCAGCAGTTAAAACTTTACGAACAATATTTACATATTTATAGACTGTATTTTTCAGTGAGGGAGAAAGAGAAGATGGCATTTTAAGAATACTAATTTTCAGGTATAACTTCTTTATTTATGGAAAAACCTTATTATACACAAATTATCTGCTAATATCCAGAGTATTTTATATTATTTATTTATTTATTTTTTTAATTATTTATTATATCTGGGGGGGATCTTTAACTATTAAGTTACCTGGCTTTAAAACTGAATTTTCTAGTTCTAAGTTTTGGGTTATGTATGATTTACAGTTCAATATTTAAACTACTTTACTTTTTAAAAATGGTTTTGCAACCCATATAGTCTAACCTCAGTGACAAAAACTAAAAGGAATAAAACAATCAATGTGGCATTTATGTTCAATAAACCAGAAGTAAAACTGTAAAAGTTAACAAAGTTTATTACATGTTTATATACAAACAACCCTGCAAGGCACACCTTTGTTTAAATAAGAATATACAATACATTTTATTCTTGAAGCAAACAAGTTTTAGTTTTGAAATATATATTAATACAAGTCTGTTTAGTGTTGGACAGAGAGAGAAGGCCCCAAGTCTTGGATGTTCAGATGACACAAAATCATAAGGAGAAATGATCAAACACTTTTATGTAAACACCTCAAAGTCTTTCATCATTAACATATTTAAATGTTGGACATATTTTGTAAAAATGCACCATCAGTACTTTCTGATGAAGCACATTTGTCCTCTCTGGTAATTAAATTCATGAGTACAGACAAAAACTCTTTGTACTACAGAATATGTTTATTTAAGAGCTGAACTCAGTATACTTGAAAGCTTATCCATACGGGAGAATTAGCTTAGCTGTCATCTATCAATACATGATTATGTGACAGCATGTGGTCAGTAGAACTCCTAAATCATACTCCATGTTGAGTCCATCTCTAGACTCAAGATGGGAGTCACTTTTTTGTTAGAATTAAACGCATATATCTAATTGAGTGGTTAAGCTAAAACATAAAAACAAAAGCCTTTTATATTTTACTGTTAGTCCATTTTTATATATTAGGCCATTGATTTTGAGCAGACAACGGAGAACAGACAGAGGCGAAAACAAAAGAAGAGTTGTTCAAATGCAATGAAAAATATATTTGATTTTGCATGAGATGTATCTCCTTTCGTAAAGTTTCAAGGTAAAGGCAACTTAAGCATCCACATTAACAGCATTTCGTAATAGTTGTATGGTGTACATTGTTCAGTACAGACCATAAACCATGTAGTGATCAGTCATGTCATCCTGTCACTCCACTGAAGCTGCCTTAATAAAAAAAAAAAAGTTTGTCCAACATCAATCAGGACATTTGTGAAATAACTTTTGTTATGACTGTTCACAGCACATAAAGCAAAGATTGAAAGATGAAAGGATGCTCATGACAAAGGCCTGCTGTGACTCATGAAACAAAACTAAACTAAACAATGGGGCAAAAAATTCAAATGACTGGGACTTTCAAGCTTAGAAACATTAAGATGCAGACTGTCATAATCATACAGTTTGCCATCATAAAGTGTCATGACTTACTGTGACAGATTTGACAGATCTCAGGTTTCAAATGGCCATTGACTTATGCCATCTGTAAAACTCTCTCTTTACCATACAACTACAAGTTCAACAAAGGTCCATCAATGTTGCAGTTTCTCTTCATTCCTCTAAAGACCAGGAAGACCAGGAGGAGCCTGACCAGAGATGATAATTTCAGAGGCCTAAAAGGGCTGAAAAGAAGAGGCTAGTCAGCAACTATTCCTGGGCTCCATCCTCCAAAGTCTTTTGGACTGTGTGTTTTATTGAATATTCCTATTGTTGATGTTCCGGATAGTTGGCCATTATCATGCCAGCAGGCCTAGTCGCTTGACCTTAGCAGACAGAAAAGAGTGGATGATGAAGACTATGGTCTTAGGGCAACAGTGGAGGTCCAGTTGCTGAATGAAGAGAGAGAGGGAGAGCAGGAGGGGAGAAATTAGCTTTTTAATATCTCACAGAGATGGTTTTATGTCTTTTATCAGACACTGCTTCATTTCATGATCAACATATATGGATGTTGCAAATTTTTTAGAGGAATTTGACAAATAAAAGTGCTTACCTCTAATTTCTAAAATTATTTTAAAATTTATTACATAAGTAGGTCAGTACATAAAATGAGCAAGACATTTGAATACTGTTAAAAACATAGATTTGTCACTATTCGTGATTTGTTTGTATGATTTTTGTAAACTAATAGCATTGTGATGGATCTAAAACTAAAAACATTTCCGATTAACTATTGTGTCCTGTTACTGAGATAATTTAACACTACTTAATTCATTTGCACTCAAATGTTGTATTAATCCTGCAGATTTCCTTAAAATTAGACAACACTCTCAAACAGCATAAGAAAACATAAATAATACAGTTTACATGTGTAGTTTCAGTGGATGTTTTAAATATCTGTAAATTAATTTGAGGGTGATGGTAGATTCTAGTCGTCTTGTTTTTCAGAGAATATAGCAATTATTTTGCATACACCAACTGTCATGTTTATTTACAATAATTCAAGCTAAATTCATAATATTCAATATACATAGCTCAAATGTATGGTGGTAATGATACAACGTACATACTGCGACTTTTAGATAAAGTTGAATGGAAGGCAGCATAACTTACAATCTCAGCCTCAGGGCCTCCAAAGTCAAGGAACATCATGCGAACTCCATCGTCTGAGGACATTCTTAGGCGCTCGAAGGGCTGCTGAAGAAGAATACTTTTCCGGACACCCATCTCTTCGGTGAATAGCGTGAAACCCTCATCAATGTGCACTCCCAGGGTACACTCCTTTCCATTCCAACTACAGGCTGCCAGAGTAGAAAAAAAAGAGTTACATAGAGGAGGAACAAAAGGAGAAAAGTAATGTAAAGATTCAAAAGACCCCAGCTGAACTTGTTCTTGAATAAGTCCAGACTGATATTACATGTTTCTTGAGCTCAGTGTTACAGTAAAGTACAACATCCAGAATTCCTGGCAGGATCCTGTGTATGTGACAGTTCAATGCATTGAAATGATAAAAAGTATTATTCAAATAAAGCTTATTGTCAAGAAAAGAAAATGTGTCTAAGATAAATAAAACACTCTTTCTAATTCTGATACTAAAATGGGTTATTGCAGAATATTTTTTGCACCACCTCATGCTACCAGCAGAGGGCAATGTAACAACATTCCTTTACTCTGCTGTATGTAAACTGGTCTCATAAAGCAGGATTCCTGAGTTTCCAGAACTAAATTTGCTGAGGAGATAAAATGCAGAATCTGGAACATAGGCTAAAGTATATAGATTGTTTTGGGTTTTACTGGGTGCCAAAAGTAATTTGAGTGAGTAATTTGTCTCCTCTTACTAGCTCTACAAAAATATCTACTGTATCACAAAAAGGATGCCTTTCTAAAAAACATGAATCTTTTATAAAAACTAAGCCAGAGGAAATCTCCAGCTATTGAGGACATTTTGCTAAAGAGTACAGTCCTTAAATCATTGTGTAAGGAACAATAAAACCCAACTCCTAATCCTGCTTTTTGAGACAAACCCCTACTATGTCTGGAAATGTTTGTGTCTAATGAACAGAAACCAAATCTTGTGCCCAATCAGTGATTGTTAGGATGAAACAGATTTGAGGTTTATTCACAGATATGACTGAAGAGTTTGTTTTATTGGTATAAAATCAGCATTTCTTCATATATTTTGTGTGAATATAGATATTTAGATCTGCTTTACTGCATTACTCATGTAAACAAACCTTTAACACAAAGACTATTTAGTCAAGTTGACAGCAGACAATGTCTTGCGTTTTGAGGTTTTTTTTCCACATTTAGATCATGGATTAGGCCTCAAAGTGGCCAATTTCTACAGCGGGTGACCCTAGCAGGAGTCAAATCTTGAACCTTTATTGTGATAATACTGAATCAAGGTCACCAGCACTGGCAGACAACAATGACTACCAAAGTCAGCATTGGTATAAGACTACTCAGTAATTTCTGGCGAATTCCTTGTACCCTCTGATAGTTTGGAGTGAAACTTGAATTTTTCTAATCTGTAAAGCGAGCCAGTAAAAAGAAATGGGAATCAAATATTGGCTGTATCTGTACCCGTTGTGACCTCCTTGATGAGTTCAGCAGCATTGTGGCAGCCCTCTACCAGCAAATGAGTCCAGGTGGACAGCTCCTTGGCAGAATCCACCCTGAACACATGGGTCTCCACGCCTTGCTTAGTGCCTGAACGCAGGCCAAATGAAAGCTCAGAGTCCAGGAGGGGAGAAGTTTTTCCTGGGCCAGAGTGGACCAGTCTAAAGGGGAGAGGAGAAACTATGAGAAAAATGTGGATCAAAAGAATAAAGATTCATAGAAAAGATTGGACCCAAATAATCAAATAAAGGGACGTTTGTGTGTTACAGAAAAATGTTACATTGGTGGAGAAAACTGGAGAGTGAGCTGGAAATGCAGAGAGGAGAGAGAAGGGAGGAAAAACACATGACTCATAGGTTCTGGATCCACTAATGTTTTCCAAATGAATGTGACGTTATGTGGCAAAATGTCCAAAAGTCCACTTATGGAAAGAGTGAGCATGTGCTCTTTTACCAAGGTCTCCTAACTCAAAACTGGGCTGCTCAGAGTGAGGAACAGATCTGTTCAGTTCATGAAATGCCATGTGAATATGTTATGTTACATGATGTGTTTGTGTAAAAAGAGACAGAGGAAAAAAAGAGACAGCAATAGTGTGATCATATCTAGTATGTAGTGTAGATGTGTATATACGCAGACAGTTTGTGTGTACATGTGAACCTGGTAGTGATGAGCGGGTGACTCTTGGTGGGACTGCTGATGCTGTCTTTGCTTTCAGGAAAGGAGGGATACAGCAGGAGGTCTCTATCAGTCAGCACAGCTAATACTGGTCTCTCTGGGCCCTGGGCCACCTGCACACATGAACATTTGTAGCAGAGATGAAGAAATCTGAGAAAATGATGGAACTTTATATGATTACCATACGCGGCACACTTATGACCGGTGGAGATCAGCTGGCAGTTGACACAACTATACATGGATCTGTGTTTGTGCATGCAGTTTATAACTTTTACTTACAACTTTCCTCTCTGCCAGGATGGAAAATTATCTTTAACTCATAAGCTAATTTACAGAAAGAAATAGTAGTAGAGCACAATCAAAACAAGGGCACCATAAAAATAAAAAAAAACTAAGATCAGCATTAAAAAAAGGACAAAATATAAAATACTATAGAGCAGGTCTGGCAGTCTGGACCATATCTGCCTGTATTCTTGCATACCTGCTCTGTAATCCAGCCCAGATGTTTGACCTCCATGCCAGGCTGCATGCTCTTCATCTCTTCCTTCACTCGTGGTAAAAGGTTGGCAGCCCCAGCCAGGATGGCATTGTACCAGGACTGGGCCATGGCTGGGTCTTTTGCCCGCAGGAACATAGAGTTCTTTCTGTTGGACGAAATCACCTCGAAATACCTGGCAGGGGAGATGAGGACAGAGAGAGAGGAAAGCCAAGAGAGAAGAAGAACAGAGGTAGAGAAAAGGGGCAGTTAGAGAAATCAAAGACAAGTGGCAAAGAGAGAAAAGCCCAAGGTGAAGAGGATATTTTCAGATATTAACAAAGAGAATATGTGAGTACGACAGGGTAACAAGTCCGTTTTACAATATTCTCTCTAAGCCATTTTTTTATGTTGAGGTTCAGGTCTGTCAGATTTCCCCCATTAACTGAATATCAAATATTACGTAAAGCAGTGAACTTCTAACATGCAGTACCTGTTTTCTGTGTCCGGGGGGCACTGTTTGCGTGACACCTGGCACATCTTCAGTGGGATGCTGCGGGGCTCCTTCACTTCAGCAGGAGAGAGCTCAGTCCCCCTCTGAGGTGTGGAGGGAGGAGAGTCCCATGGGAGAGCGGCCCCAGGGGACCCCGAGCTTTTAAAGAAGGCCGACATCTCCTTGATGTATTTCACTGAAGCAGAGCGAGAGAGAGTGTGTGTGTGAGAGAGAGAATTAGATAAAGAAGAAAGGCAGAAGAAGTACCAGAGAACAGAGGAGGGAGAGAAAAGGAATTTGGGATGTGAATATGGAGCCTCAAGGTTCGGAGATGAGTTGAGAAAACTGTAGCTGCACTTAAGAGCTGCTTCAAAAAGGTGCAGGAATCCATTTGTAAAGAATTTTGTCACTTCTCAGCTATTATAGAGCCTTTCATGCTCTTTTTCTTCCCAACATGACTAATATTACCATGATGGTATAATTTACTAAAAGGGTTGTACATGTTTAGTCATGTAGTGAACAAAGCAGTTTAGTTTTTTCTTTAATGTTGTATATTTGTCACAGTGTTCTACCTTTTAAAAAAGGGCTGGGTAATTGTGGCTGTCCACTGGCACTGTGTGGCATTGGCTGACTAAGCATAGCTGAAGGTGGTGAGAAATTTGGTATGTTCATTCCAATGATAACCAGTACTCGAACTGGTCAATACCAGTATTCATCTTGTCACAGCAACTATCAGTATTAACTGTTCTGTATTCTGTATCACTAACAGTAAGAAAGTGGCATCTGTATATCAATTGTTTTGAGTAAATTTTTAAGAAAAAAATTATCTGGTTCCAGCTGAAGCACCGAAGGTAAAATAGGAATGATGTTAATGTTAATGATGTTACTTAATTGTGATGGACATTTTGCATCATTTTCTGTCATTTTATAAAGCAAAGGATGACTCAATTTATTGAGAAAATAATTGACAGATTAATTGATAATGAAAATAATCATTAGTTGCAACATCACTGTACATTCATCCCACTTTTTTCCTCATAACTTCAATATTGTAAAATAGTTATTTGTAAATACACCAAAATTACATACGGTATCCATTAATGGCTATGATCTAAATTGTTGCCAAGTTAATTGTGATAATACTTTGCCACAGCCCTATTCTGCACACATCTCTTTTCAAAAGTACAGTTTTACCACTCATACACTTACTCCTCTCTCTCTCACACACACACATACACATGCATACTAACAGCTCAGCTCCAGTTCAGTAGGCTGTGGTATAGGTTTGGCAGGACTAGCCACTGCTGGAGTAAAAATAGCCCAGAGGACATGGCAAGGCATGAGTCTGAAGGCTGAAGGTAGAGTTCTGGTTTCACTGGGGAAGTGTGAAGTGCTCTTCTTGCACAGTACAAGAGGCATGTAGCCAGAGGGCAAGCAGAGGAGTCACAGCACAGGACAACAAGAGTGAGAGTGGGGGCTTCTACCATTCCCAAAATAGAGCCCATACCAGCCAGTCAGGCAGTGATTTTGTTAAAACATCAAGCAGTACATCATACATATAAATGTGTGGTGGCTCTGTCTTTTTAATGGTTTTATTTCACTACAAATAGTGCAGTAGCAGTTCTGATTTTAATTCTTCTCTTTTATCAGGAGGTGGCAGAGTGGGTCAGTGGTTGAAGAGAGGGTCAAAAGTGACACAAGGGCCCTTCTAAAATGTCTTTAAGAGGGAACACTGTGCACACAAACACATCCACTCACTTTCTGTAAAGTCCTTCTAAGACAACAACTAAATTTGCAATGTGTTATGGAAAAGTTTCATGTCGACTCTTTTCAAACACATTAGGATAGTTAATGCCGTAATACTCATGCAGCTGGCATCTGGCACGTGAAAACAGGCATCGCAAAAGTTATGTAAGATGCACAAGGCGAGAGATTGTTCACTTGTTAACTCGTCCTTGGCATGGAGGGGCGGTAGTTATCAAATTTCAGCGTAGGAACAAGACATCACGGGCCATGTCGGACATTTTTAGACACGTTATGTATCCAATTGAGTTTGCAAAAGTGGGTTTTCAGTCAACTCTGTTGCTTTAAAATCATTTCTATGATCAGAAATCTAAATTTACAGAAATGTGTCACTTCCTTGTCTCCCATGATTGATTCCCACATCATATGCAGAAGCATTATATGTCAGACCACAGTAAAACTGGGTGTGCCTGAACAGTGTTACAGAAATGTTACATGGTCCTGTGTAAGTTGTTGTTGGAAAGGGCATGACCTAAACGCCTAAAAGTAGAAATATTCAGTAGGTCCTCTGAGTCAGCACAATGTTCAGTGTTTCCCTGTCTGTGCCTTTTTTCTTTTGAAAACTTATTCTTTCTCAACAATATTGTCCTGGATGTCTAATCTGTCTGCAGTCGTTCCCTCTATCTCTCTCTCTCTCTTTAAAGGGATGTTCCTTTCAGTTTGGTTTGGAAGTGAAGGGTTACAAAATTTGAAAGCTAAAAATATCCCGCCATTGAAGGTTTTTCTCTCCAATCTATAAAGAATCATTGAGAAGAATGACTTTTCCCCCACTTTGGATTAAGAGTATTGAAAATGACTACCTAACACTCTGTCTTTATCCCTTTCTGTCTTCCTGTCCCACTGTCACATGTAGGCAGAAAGCCCTGTTTGCTTTTGACTTTTTTCTGAACACAACCTTTCTCTAATTTCAGAAGTAGGTAAGTGTTTTTCCAAACTTTCAGACTGGCCTTTTCACCTCTCCCAGTGAGGCTGACAGAATGGAGGCTAGCCAGAGACCATGGCTGACAAGATAACTACAATTAACAACTGAACATCAAAACATTTAAATGACCCTTGGGTCATTGAATCTTTTGAAAGCAAGTCAAGAGAACTCTACATTAACATGGAGAAAGACTCCATTTGGGTTTCGCTTATCTTCACTGTTACAAAATCTGAGAGTGCATTCCTTTGTTGACTTCACATTGGTGTATTCCCTGTTTTAGCCAAGTCTGACTTAATGTGAATTAAGTGGTCCAATTGTTCAGTAAGTAATGTTGCTCATCATTGGTTTTCCTGAAGAATGGTCTAACTTTGATACCTGTACAATAAACAATGGATGAATTACTAAAATCCAGAGGTGAGATATTCTGCATCGCGTGACAACACTGCCATCTATTGACTATGGATAGATAGATAGCAAAATCTTTGAACACTTTAAGACCGTAGTAACCATGAGGACAATTATATTAGCATATTAGTATATTGTGTGTAAGACTACAATTTTTCTTTTAATTTTCATTGTGTAATCAACTAAGTATTGTCTACTTTTACTTATCTATTAGCAGTATCAGAAACCATGTTAAAAATCAAAGTCGTCAGGAATGAATGATTGAATTATGCTGAAGACCAAATGTTAAACTGTGAGGTTTCTTCTAATACAATACACATTATTACCTACCATTTATTTTATTTATTTAAAATCATGATTAATTGACTATAGTGATCTTTGAAGTATGTGACTTTTTGCGTGTAAAACTCAAATTTTAATTCCCTAAGAATCAGGAGTTAGGAAATCAGGAGCCGCCATTTCGGACCACAGAGGCGAAGCCGCCATCTTAGGCTTCAAACCATGTTGTCCCTGGAGAACAAAAGAATTCATATTCTTTAGAGGTTTCAGCAGGAAACATTTTCTCCACGCCCAAAACACCCCCAAAATTCCGCCTGCCTGGGCTAAGATGATAAAAGAGCCTGACTGACTCCTGTGCTTCAGGCTGGTCCTCATCTCTGAGCTTAGAAACTGTGTCTTTATTTTGTCTTAGTTTTTTAGATGTCTTCCTTAAATATTCTTTTTGCTCGCCTAAGTACGCACTTTTAAACTTTTTCTAAGACAAGCTTCATGCACCTCAGCGTTGAACTCTAGGAACTGTTTTCTTCTTGTGTTTTTTACTTTGGTACCAAGAAATCTTGTGTTTGTAACATTGTAAGTGAAGTTTTCATCCAGCCGGCAGAATTACCCAAGCCTAAATGGAAAAAGCTACTGTAGCCAGATTTAATTTTTATTCAACACTCAGCCAAAATCAAAAGAAGTCGACAGAAGCTGTAATTCACTGTTGGCTCACATCTGAAGCTCCAAGAACCAGGACCAATGTATCGACTTGGACCTCCATCAACCAGCTCTGAAGCAAGACGGCCATACCGGCTAAGAGGCCTTCTGTTGGGCCCTCATCTGCTTGGTGAAACAAACTGCATCAAGGGGGTTGCCTAGGAGCACAGCCTGCCCTAGAGGCATCTTCACTCCTCATTTTATCAGTAAGAAGTTGTCTGTGTTCTTTGGAAGTATGAGACAGAGGTCGATGTATTGAAAAGAGCTCATGATATAAGACCAGTTAAAAGTTTCTTCATTTATTCTCTTCAAATTGAAAATGAGTGAAAACTTAACACATAGTAGGTAACCCTACACACACTCTCTTTGCTGGTTTAACATTTACAGCACATGCAAACAGGCATACACACATACATGCACACACACACACACACACTCTCTCTGCGCTGAACATACAGCACTTGAATGAGTAAGTACCCAGACACATGTACATAGGGCCCTATGATTTCTGTGTTGCCAAAAACATGGACAGAATTGTGGAATTTGATAGTAAAAATGAAATAAAATGTAAAACTATCGTGGAATGTGCCAAAATGTGGATACAATTTATAAAAATCAGGGTTTTCCCTACCATTATAAGACTTAGGCGTAGCACCTAAGCATTTTTTCATAGCTCCTAAGCCAAATGAACACTCACTATTTTTATGTCATGAATATTATTTGTTTTATTGACATTTTAGATTTCTTTACAGTAAGATATTATTGAGTGTGTATAATGTCTTTGTTGTTGTAATCTTTACTGTTGGTACTCTAGAAACAACATTTTGTTATATCCAAAATATAGCCTAAATCAATTCTAATCCTGTTCTAAATTTACTCTTTTTTTTAAAAATGAAAATTCTTTAGTAATGAAAAAGAACCAGTAAGAGTATGAACCGGACTGATAAGGGTATGGATAAGATAAAGATAAAATCCTAACGATACCCATCCCTACAGCTGGTTAGTGGCTTCACCCTGACTTTGGGAGGATGAGCAAATTGCTGTTCTAACCCCTTCACTATAAGCCTCGTTTTACCAATGCTATTTTGTGATTATTATTTGTTATGGCGCACAGTGCCATCACTCACAAAAATATGAAGGATTACTTCAGGCCATAGTTCTTACATATCTATTTCACTTCTTCATGCTAATGTCCGAGTGTGCTGTGTATTGAAGCACTTTCTTTGATTAAAAACTAGTGCGATGTTGTGTTGTATCATTACCAATTCATTGATATATATATATTCATTTTATTCAATGTATGATTAAAGTTTGAATACTTTCTCATTGAATTATTGAAATTTTATTCATCCACCACAGCATTCAGCTAAATTAAAAGGGAAAACATGGAATTTGGGAGAAAATAGAATGGAATCTGGAAAAAATTAAAAAGGATTTCATAGGGCCCTATATACACAAGGTTTTGTATACACAGGACTGGGTATCGAACCTCAATACTTCTTGGTACCAACAGAAATATGCCTGTTTACTGAAGGCTGGTATCAAATTGTTGCTCAGATTTGGACTCTTTACTTGTTCTTTGATCAGATTGTTCCTGACTTAGATGACAATTCTGCTAATTTTATACTGTACTTTAGTAAGTTATGCAGCTGCCTGTATTTAGATGACATTTACCATTTGAAAACTCCAGCTTATTTTGTTAAATAAAAAATAGGGTTTTTTATGTGAGTAAGGTTTTCAAAAAAGTATCTTTTTGGTATTACAAAAACACAGGAATGAGCACTAGAATAGAAAAAAAGAAATTAAACCAGCTCTATGTATCCCCTTTTCCAGTAGGGAATTAAGGACTTCACTGTAAAATTGTGCTTCTTGTTCTATGCCCATAATGTTCTGATTTGTGTTGTTCTTCCCATGACCATCATGCATTTGAAGAGTGTATGAAGATGTATTTCTCTCTTTTCTAATAGAGAACTTGACATGTATACCAGCCTCATTTATACTATGCAAATCTATCCAAAAAGAAAAAAAAGCATCTGTAGACAAAACCAGACGTATTGGGGATGTGTAGACTGGGAACAAGTATCAAGCAGTGAGCAACCAATATGTATCAGCTACAGCTTTGAAGTAGCTGTCAACTTGCATACGTAATGTTTCATGGAAATAAGCTTCTATCCATGTGTTCTCATGCCAACCCATTGATGTTTGTACCATGGGGTAGCCAACTGCTTCCTTGTTGCTGGACCAAATCCATTCAAAATTGATGTGGTCAATCTCAATGTGGCAGGCAGGGCCACAAGACTGGGAATGGAAATGGGATTGCCTACATGATTACATGAGAAGATCTCCTACAAATATACTGAATAAGAAGAATTTGGTTTTCAATAATCTCTTGTGGGTGGTGCAGTGCAGCCAGACAGCAGGTAAAAACTGGCACTTTTCTATCAGTATGTAGGCTAATGAGGATGTCTCAGTCACACAACTAGCTCTACACATTGAGCAATAAAAGTTTTTTTTTAAAACTTCATAGAAAAAAACAGGGAGAGTGGAGGTGCTAATATCTGGTGCATACACAGAGTTTATTCTCAGTGGTCATTACTCTGGATTATGTAAGGCTTCATGTATATGTTTCATGCTGCACAAACTGCAGGACAGGCTGGAGGGAAAATACCAATCATAGCAAGTATATACAGATGTTTAATTTTGAAAGAGGCTTTACTATTCTCCAAAAAGCGATGTGGAAATGATCATTGTGGTGGTTCCCAGATTAGAAGTCAGGCATTAACTATGGACCCACATAACAAATCAGACAAGATAGCCTTCAAATAGAGTGGTGAATGAAAAGGAGAGGAGAAATTCATGAAGAATTGAAGGGGAGGAGGAAAGGAATGAACAGCATGGAAAAGAGAGAGGAAGGAGAAGAAGATCGAGAGTGAGAAAAGAGTATAAGAAAGAGTGAGACAGGCAATACAGACGGAACGTACAGCTAAGCTCTGCCAGAAATGTTGCCATGAATACCAGTGGCGGCACATTCAATACAGAGCTAAAATTAGCTGAGATGGCACTGTTATTACTTTAGCTTATCTGGCAGCCAGTGAGACTACTTTTGTGCTGTGTGTGTGTGCACACACATGGTTGTGTATGAGGAGTTTCTTTGCTTCTTCTGCAGATTCTGCCACTAAGCTTTTCAAGCTAAAGTCTTTACATTGAACCTCACAAATCCTGACCAGACATTTTCAGCCAATTCAGTTTTGACACAATTCACTTAACTCTGGTTTTGTAAAGCTCTTTCTTTTCCAGTTCCCAGGACAGTCTAGATTGCCAAAGCATGAGTTTAAATTTTCAAACTATGCTCAGCCAATGCTCACCATTAGGTTGATTACCTAATATACACTCAGACAGACTACCACACATTCGACCACCCCTCTACCCACATCCACATAGTTTGTAGAAGATTCCCCATCAGCATTTCTCAGAATCCTAAAACAATCAGGTGTACAATCAGAAAAACAGCAGGTAGACATGGTTTGGTCATTAAAGGGAACATATAATGCTTTCTTGTGGTTTTCTGTTATTTATATAATATTATGATGTCAGATATATAAATTAAACATAGTCCAAGTTCCAAAACTTGAAGTTAATATATGTAAAAATGCTCCTTGCAAGTCAAAAGCCAGGGCTTCAACCTGCCCTGAACACTTTTTCAGGACAGGTTGCCCTGAATGGTTTTTTCTACCTTGCCAACAAGTTGATGTCAGGTTTATCCATGTGTTGTTTTTTGTTGTCCCCTTGCATATTTTGGATTGGAATCCGGCTTAAAAGTGTACAAATGTATTTGAGAAGTTAAAATTCGAGTAAAGAATGAAAAAAGAAGTGAAATCCTACTACAACCATAGTTTGTTTCATGGTTTGTTTACGTAGCCTTTTGAGCGGCCAAAGGATGGCTATGACGCAACTTCTAGCCAATCAGAACAGAGTGGGCTCCTCAGGAGGGGGCCCTTAAAGGGACAAGAGCTAAAATGGCCTGATTCAGACAGGCAACTGACAACTGAGGGACTTCATAAAGGGTCAGTATAAGACAAATGAGGACTTTTTTGAACTGTATGGAAAGATATTCCAACAGAGCCCCAGATTAGAAATATAGACCTGGAAATGTGCATAATAAGTCCCCTTTAATGTGTAAAAGATGAAACAATTCTCTAACGCTGAACGCCAGCCCTTCCTCCCCCCGCTGCTGGTTACCGTGGGAGCAGCTGGAATGTCATTGGCCAGCCAGCGACCTCAGAAGCATGCTGTTGGCTCTGTAAACCATGTCAGTTAAAGAATGTCCCAATGTTACACCACCAACGAGGAAAGATGTCTTGAGCCAAAACAACATCATAAATAACCGCAAAATACGAGGAACACTTACTGTTTTCATTCAGTACATTGAGGTCAACTGAGGTAAAAAAAAAAACAAAAAAAAAAAAACAGACGTATTGGGGATGTGTAGACTGGGAACAAGTATCAAGCAGTGAGCAACCAATATGTATCAGCTACAGGTTTGAAGTAGCTGTCAACTTGCATAGCTACATTGAGGTCAACTGAGGTAAAAAAAAACAAAAAAAAACAACTACTAAATATGACTAAATATGAGAAAGGTCCCTTTGTTTTTATTTTATACATTTAGTAAAGAAACACGGACACATGCAGAGCTAAGCCTGATTGATACATCAGCATGGCCGATATTATTGTCCGTTTTTAGCCCATGGCAGATTGTATTGAGGTGTATGTTGGATGATAAGTAACACAAATTGCAGATTAGAAATGCCAATATACCAGATAGTGTATGTTTAAATTTCTTTAGCAACAGTTTCTATTATAAAGTTTGCCCAGAGAACACAGATAAGTTTACTGTAAACAATTTACTGCAGAAGGCCCTACCCAGAACAAATTTGATTGCCAAATTTAAACTTGATCGATTCTTTGACCTGTTGGAAGCAGAACTAAGGTTGAATGTCTGAATGCCTGAAATCTGCCTCCAGGATCCAGTTAACTTTGTTTAGTTTAAAGAGGAAACGGGGGAAACTGGGTAACCTGGGTTTGACTAAAGGCACCTCTAAAGGTAATCAATTCATGTCTCTTTTCTTTAATCCATTTGAAAACTATGGTGTAGAAACAACAATTTGCCAGTTTATGAGGGGTTATGTGCCAGATTATTTCTTGGCTTGGACTTCCTGAAGTCACTGCTAGTTGCCTTGGCAAGAAATAGTCAGGCAAAATGTTTGTTTAGCTCATATGTTGGATATGTAATTATCATTTTTGCTCTCAAATATCCGTGTCATCCTGAAATATTCAGTATCAGTTGGGCGCTAGAGCAGAGAATTTGCATGATATGTTTTTGCTCTGACTTACCAAACTCACAAGTGATGTTTGTGCCTCCTTGTGTGTACATATGAGAATAAAAAAGTGCACATTCATGTCTCCTCTCAGTGATCTGTCTGAACTCATTTACAATTAATAATGTTGGGTCTGAGTGTCTCCAGTGTTTCACTACTTAATGTGTGTTTCTTTCTGGCAGCGTCAGTCAGCCAGAGAAGATTTCCCTTGTTCTGAATGATTTAGGTAAGTTCATCGTTCTTATAGCCCATCTCATTAAAATCATGGATAAATGCCAACCTCAGGGGGTGTAAGGTGTGGAAGAGAGAGAGAGAAAGAGGGCAGAGCACACTGAATCAGACTTCTAAACTAATTCACGTACTGCCAAAGCAAAGATTTGATTACTTTGCATAGTGTGTCAGGAGAGTTAATTATCCTAATTCAACAAAGTGAAAGTGAAGGAAACTTGAACAGGATCTGGCAGAGGACAAGAACAGAGTGAAAGGGAGGTTCAGCCGCAGACGTTTCCACTTTACCTTCCAACTTTTTCCATTTTGCTTCTAGTGATCTATTTCCTGTCTGAAATGCAGAGAAACACAATTTTTCCATTTATAGGTTCATATATATTTTCTCAGTGTGATTCAAAGCCGTCACTTGCTGTATGACTCATGAACTCATTTGCAGCAACTTTTCATTTGTAATGAAGAAATTGGAAGTGATGTAAACAGCTTCTTCTCAATTTGAAATAGCAATGGGCTTTGAAAGTAAATGGATGATATTGAAAAGGGTCACTAAACACATTGTACCGTAGAATAATGAATATGATATAGACACTCCAGTGGGTTATCATGTGCTAGCGTATGAAGTTGTGTAAAGCTATTTTGAAAATTCAGTGCAAAATAATATATTTTAGATTGGGAGGTATATCAGCAGTTTTTAGAAAAGCTGAATATGTCATTCATTATATAATTTGTGTGTTTATGTATATATGTATTAATTTATTTATTCTGAATAATAGTATGTATACACACCCTCCCATGCCTGTGACCCCCCCCACACCACCCCCCACCCCCCATGTACACAAGTACAATGCTGTGAGAGCAGTGGAGTCCAAGACTGTAATGAAGTGAGAGAGTGGCACAAAGACCAGGCCACTAATTTGTCAGGGGCCCCAGATCAGGCCAGTGGGGTTCAGAGGGGGGCCTGTTAAGCAAACTTGACGCTAAAGAGGGAGAAAGGGTCTGAGGGAGAGTTGTGATTTAATAAAGCTATGTTATTTTGCGAGTTAATCCATTCCCTCGCTGAGTATAAGCACAATGTCCTCACGGGCCAGCAGCTCTGAAGGAAAAGGAACTGAGCTTTGTGTCCAGAGGGTTAGAGGTTTCACTGCAGGGACACACACACACACATGAACACACACACAGACTCTGCACAGAAACAGATTGGACTGGTATGGATAGTAATTACTCTCTGATTACGTCCAATGACAATTTTTGATTTAAATAAACACTCACAAATCATGTTATTGCCATAGGGCACAGAAGCTAGGGGACAACAAAACTATCCTGGCACGAATCTACAACATTTCTATTCTATTTACTGTATGTGTCACTGCTGTGGTTTTCCAGAAAGAAAAAAAACAAACAAAACAGTTTGACTTTCCTGAACAATGGCTACATTTGTGAGTGTTTAAAGAATTGGAACACCAGATGGAAGAAGTTTATTTCTCAGAAAGTGCCAAGTATATTGTCAATAACAGCACACACCATCTTGTGTCCTGGGAAGACCCATATGTGCTACTTAAGTGCACTAGAACAAACAAAGTATTTTCAAATACAACTTGGTTCACATTTGGAAGATATTATTTTTATATACATATACACACACACACACACACACATATATATATATATATATATATATATATATGTAGGAATTTGACGGTGAAGGGTTGTCAACTAGGGAAGAAGCTCAGTGTAGACAAAAGGGGGCACCACTAGGGATGTCAGTTTCAATTAATTTTGCTTTCAACAGACTGACATCCATTAACCGGTAACTAACCAGTTAATTCTTAAGAAAAGTTGTGGCGTAGCTTTCGATTGTAAGAGCTGTCCAGCAGTTGGTGGTCAGAGCTAGCTTGACTTTTGTCTCATCCTTCTTCTCATCAAAGTGTTTTTCGTTGCGTTTAGTCCCAGTAGCTCTCAATGGCATGACATACTCGGGCTCTATGTACAAATATATATAATAATTCGAATATATGTACATACATATATACATACATACATATATACACACACACACACACATATATATATATATATATATATATATGTGTGTGTGTGTGTGTGTGTGTGTGTGTGTATATATATATATATACACACACACATACATACATACACATTACTGTGATTAGTTAATTCTGATAAATATTATTATAATAATCTTTCACATTGTAATCCTTTTATTTGTAATCTTTTGCATGTCTGTGCGCTGCTGTGCGTCCTGTGTAACAAGCAGAGTGTATGTTGTGCAGCTGCCTATGTAGGCGCATATTACTGTCTTGATAATGCACCCTTAAAATAACAGTGAAACACTGCGCCATTGACTTCAGGGCAGGTTTTTGATGGTCAATAGCGCAATCACTCTCTGCTGCCTCAAGATAGCAATGCGCCAACAATGCGCCTGACCACACCTCATTTTAAGACCAACACGTCCATGGGTGCTTTGATGGGCGCAAGTGCATTTGCTATTTAAACAACATGAGCGCTGGACGGGAAAACAACTGCGTCAGTCTTAAACTAGCAAAGACATTTGTGTTGCGCTTGGCACCGCTTTGCGCCGGGCGTAAGATAGGGTACAGATACTTGCTAGCCTAGCAACATTAATGCTACAAACAACCCATACTGCAACACTCCATGTAGGAGTCGGTTTTACACCGGTACTTTATCCTTTCAAAAATAAGATCTGATGTTGTGAACATGTAACTGTTGAGCCATTAGCAGAGGAGTGTGTATGTAAAATAACCTATAGGCCGACATGCGTATCCACTCAAAAATATTCTCGGCGGTTATTCTTGTATTATTTCACAGCAGTTCAGCAGTGTTATTTTTAGATACGACATGTAATCTCAACATTTTACATTCCAAAGCTGATGGCTAAAGTTGAATTTTTATGCATTTGTCTTAAAGTCTATTTGTGTGTGTGAGTGTCAAATGTGCATTGGTGAAACATTAGCAGATAACTAGCCAGAAATTTTGGTGAGGGAAAAACTGGCATGGCCATTTTCAAAGGGGTCCCTTGACCTCTCACCTCAAGATATCTGAAAGAAAATGCATTCTATGGGTACCCACAAGTCTCTCCTTTACAGACATCCCCACTTCATGCTAATCCCATGTAGTTTTGGGCAAAAACTATGCAGTTTTTTGTATGTTGTATAAACGTGCTATTTTTGCCTATTCTAAAAATGGTGCATTTAAATATTTGTGCGTACTGGGTCCTTATGGTTATGACTGGATAGCTGAGGCTCTTGTGGATTCAATGAGCCTAATTTTATTCATGTGAGATGATGTTAATCCTCGCAGTAGCCATTTCGTTGTAGTGAGACCATTTTTTAAACTTGACCTCACTGTATAAAATGACCTATTGTGACCTTTAGGATAATCACAGCCAAATGAAACTTTAAAACCACAAACTACAGACCTGGGGCATTCAGATGATGTATGGCCTTCCTAGGTATATTGATAATAAGGGGGTTTCTGAGCAATTTCCAGAACAGAAGTGCTCACCATCCAAATGCTGAAAAATGCAATTCTTACAAAAATCTAAAAATGTTTTTGATACCAAATCACAGCATGAATTTTTCTATGTAGTTCCTCAAGGTCTTGGTGTCTTATTGTGGTATTTTGGTGGGATTTTTGATCATTTTTATCCATTCTTCAGTGGTCAAAAATGGTCAAATTTTGCACCAAATCTGTGTAACAAATGGTATCAACCCAAAAATTGGTGCAACAACTTATGAGACATAATTGGGCATGTGAATGGCCATCATATACTTGCATCATAACGTTCCAAGCCCTTATACACTCTAAACTTTCAAAATTAGAGTAGGTGCCTAACCCCAACACAATCTTTATTACAGATTTATGACTAGAAAACTTGACACGCAGTGCTGAGCTGCATCTCAAATTAATCTTCAAGTTCCCAGCTTTCAGATGATGTATACCACTTCTATGTGTCATATGCTGTTGATATACTACTATCCATCCCTAAAGATGCCCTGCCCCACCCTAAAAAAGACAAAAATGTTTCGGGGGGGCGGGGGGGGGGGGGGGGGGCAGAGGTTAACTGAAATAAACAATAGAATCACCAAATCACCAAACTGAATAGAATTTCAATTTGTTCCCAATTAACACAGATTACATGGACTTTGCACTGAACCACGCTGCAGAACGATCTTATATCTAGATAATGGTACATCTGAAATTAAGAGAAAAGCCTTTCTCTCTTCACTGATAAATATATTACTTGAAAAGGTTTTTTTCATGAAAACTATCAAAGCTGAGGAGACAAGAGCAAAGAGAGCAGTAGGAACAAAGATCCAATAGGTAATGTGGTAAGTAACTAGAGGGATGTGGCAGAGAGATTCAGTCAGGCAACAAGGGAAAGGTGTATTTTCAAAGTAATAATTATTCTGTCACACATGCGGAGCCAGAAAGTTTTAATTAGGTGATAAAGTACATTCATGTCATTGGCTGTCATGTCATAAGTGTAGGCAGTTATGACGTCACTAAGCTTAAAAAAGGGCTAACACAAGACTACACTGTCGAAAAGTTCTTTAAAAAAATCATAGATGCAGCACCAGTATCAACAGTGGTTGGATCCATTCATTTATATCTCCACTGACATATCTCAGAGGTATGAATTTTGAGCAGACAATTCAAAACACCAGTTAAGAATCTGATCACATCATCATGTTTACCACCTGTGTATTAATTGTGCACAGGCCCATCAGTAAACTACCCGTTTGATTTCACATGATCCACACTGGAATACTGCTACATGCAAATGCACTTTTCAGATGGCAATTAAATGTGATAGGCAGGTCAAATTAAGAGGCAAGTTAAAAACACGAATAATAAAAAAAGGGCCTGTCCAATCCAGCACTTTCCATTGGTCCTCAAGTTATGAGAGCAGTAGTTTTATCTGCAACAGATAACACAGTCTGTTGGACAATCTTGCACACATTGAAAGAGGACATACCATACACATGTCCAGGTCTATATTTATATTCTGGGGCTCTAGGGGAATATCTTTGCAATGTAAAAAACTCTTCTCTTATATTGGCCCTTTGCACAGCCCCTCAGTTCAGCCTCTGTCTGAAACAGGCCGTTTTACCTCCTGTCTCTTCAAGGCCCTCCTCCCATGAGCCCACACTGTTCTGATTGGTTAGCTCCCAGAAGTTGCCCCTCTACAGACTTCCACCTTAAACAAACAATAGTGATTGGATTTTGCTTGAGGTGCATGCAAGTGCATGAGGCAGTGTTTCTTCTAGGTTGACTGCTTTGGGGCAGCGGGAGGAGGGGGGTGTTGGTTGATCAAAAACTTGGAAGACACTCAGCAGCCAGACATTTCTCCATTCTCTGTTTAAGAGAGGCTGAGACTAACAGTAAAATGAGAATAGCTGGTCCACCTTAAAGGTCAGTCCACCATAAATGAGCCTGGTCAGGTTAGGCTAACGCATTGTCGCTAACTTCGGGGCTAACCCCCTTCAATAGACAGGCTGTTGGGCCTCTTGGTCTTGAGAAGCTGCAGCATTTATTAACTGACAAACTGTAGCCTGAACTGGATATTTACTGCCATATTGACAACTTACTGCTAAGCTTTTCCTCTGCTCTGCTCGCATTCACCATCACTTTTCTGCCACTCGCTCAACTACACACTTGCTACGCACACACATTACACACTGCCCTATTCCTTAACAGAGCTATGCGACTCTTGTAACAGTACCTTTCACCTAGATGTTCTTTGAACAATGAGGAGGGAGGATGACTCAAAACAATTCCACAATAACATAAGGTGTTACATTTTTGACAATAATTCTCAGAGGGAGGCATGAGTTCCTGAAGAAAGCAGGGACACAAGGTGGACAAACAAAAGGGCTACTGGAAAGAACACTCCAAACTGCAGGACCATGCTGCTGCTCCTGCCACCCACCAGATGAATAGATTAGCCAATACAAAGAAATACCGACTCGCACATCTCTGACTGGGCTGAGGCCAAAGGACATCCACCTGAGATTTTGCATTTGGAAACTGTGTGAATTGAGAAAATCTCACTTGCCTCACCAGCATACCTGTCTGGCAGGTCCAACTGGGACACAGGCCACCCTCTGGATCAGCAGGACAGGTGGAGGTAGTGTGCGTGTGAGCAAATTCATGTGTAAGTGCGTGTGTTGGCATACACAAGCACAGTCTATTTGCAGATTATATAATGTTTGAACAGACAACAGAACTGAGGCATACTGCTTCAATAACAGACCTTGAACTTGTACAGAGTGAACTTAAGACAAAGAATGAATATTGAAGACAGTCTTAGCAAGCAGTACGCCATGCCGTATGAGGAGCTTTAAACTTCACTCCCTAAAGTCGTTATATTCCATAAATCAGTCACTTAGCCAGACTTGAATCAGTGCAGGGTGATAGGGTGGGAGTATCTCTGCTGGCCTTGCTTAAACAGACTATATGGTACGGTATGTATCTTCTTATAAAGAGCTATATTCACACATGCCCTTGAAGAACCGGATTTATAGATAGGAAATACAATTTTTAGCCCTCAAAGCAAAATGTGACTCAAACTGAAAGTCTGCACTCTCAAGTCTTCTCCAGGCCTGCACTGTTCATCCTCATATCAATGGCTAATACTAGCGACTACCTAGATAATCAAAATTACAAGTGCGTGATACGTACTGTGTAACAGGGGCACCTTGCTGCCATTGAAGTTAAGGATTGTAATGTAACAAATGACACCTATTACACCGTTCATCAATTAAATGTCTTACTTACATCAAACAACTTGCTCTACAAATGCAGTCAAAGGATTTGGTGCATGAGGGAGAGGGAGAGAGAGAAAGAGAGACAGAGAGAGAGAGAGAGAGAGAGAGAGAGAGAGATTAGGTTTGGGGTTAGCGCTTGCTGAGAACGCTGACAAAGCATCCTTCAGCTAACACTCATCACAGACACAAATTAACCTCTTCAAATCTAATCTCACCTCAGGCACATTCCTGTTTGTGCATAATGAATTTTCACATTGCGACAGTTTTAAAGCAGTATTAATGCACTTGGGTCTACAGTAATGAGTGTAGTCACAATTATCAAATACAAGTGCAACCAATGGGTCCACTGGGACTTCATATTAGAAGATGCAATGTAACATAGATTCAAAATATAGCCTGTATTGAAGACATGATCTAAAAAACAGTGAGGCAACACATGACTAACTCAACAGAGGCGGGCTCTAATGGTTATGTCTTGGTCCCACGACCATGTCACACTGTGCAGCCAAGCTGGCTAAAAATAACAAACTGAAGGGAAATGTTCACCTATTCTAGTTAGGTACTGGCTCTCAGGTAAGGGGCTCTATGCAGCGGTGTTTCAGCATATATTGCTTTCCTTAGCATAAAAAAAACCAAAACAAAAAAAAAACATGCAAATGCCCTTCAGTGAAATATATAGTATATAGAACAGGTGATTCAAATCAAGGAGCAATCAACATGAACCTAGAAATAGAGTCCACAGAGAGGTCAGTCATTGCCAAAATCCTCCAACATCCATACATCCAAATTCTAGGAATCAACAAAAATAAATTAGAAAAAATATGTGGATGCAAACACTCAAATGATGCAAAAGGTTCTGGAAACCTGTCTTTTACTCTCTATGTACTTAATATCTATATTCATATTGATTGCATTGTGAGATCTTTAATTTGAGTCACCTGGCACCAATGCCGTCTGAGATGACTCGTGTTTTTTTCCTCTGAAGAAGGCATTATGTGCCAAAATGATGATCTGTAAAATTAATTAATTAGTACAGTGGAACTCCAACTATAGAGTGTAGTTAATAAATTCACTTAAGACTGGACTATCTTTCAAACACTCCTTAAAACAAAGGTTTAATCAACAAGCAACAAAGTCTGAACATATTTGGCATGTTTTGCTTCACTGTGGTGCTAACTGCTATGAACCACAAAATGTATATCATATCCCCAAATAATTTTACATCTGCAGTCACTTAATTCATAAATCCACTCACCATCCACAGTTAAATACACATTTGAAAAATTGGTCTTTTGTTACCATCAGTAGATTTAGTCAATGTCCACGTATTTAAGAGAATAACATATTAACACCTTCTTTTTTTCTTCCATTCCTTTTTTTGTTTGCTTGCTTGTTTGTTTTTGGGCCTTAAAGATGGCATATTTTTCCCAGGCATAATGGACTTTGTACAAAGTCAGTCAATAGTTCCTGCTTACACATTGGCCAAAAGCCCAACGGGGATAACAGAAATCAGACGGCTTGATACAGCTAATACGACATGTCTAAAACACATACCGTTCCTGCTAAAAGAAGTTTTAGACAAGGGAAAAACTGCAACCATAGAGCTTCCATAACTAAGCCCACTTAATCCATGTGTGTGCACTGAGCCTGAGCACAACTAACTTAATGAAAAGGACAGGACAGAAAGAACCAGCAGTGTCCAGAAATGTCTTGGCAAAGGGTACTAGCTCTCTCTCACTCTGTCCCCAACTCTTTCTTTCATGCACACAGAACGCACTGACAACTATGTCCCTATGGATATCCAAGTAAATTCTGCTGAAATTCAGGCTGACATTAAGCTAATACCCTTACCGAGTACAAAAATGGACCTAACCACCATGGAACAAGACCATCTCTTCCCGGCCAGACCTTGGCCATAATGTAATGTAAAGTCCCCCTCCACTCAAAAATGTGTTTCGCTTACTGTTACTTCAGTTGTATGTATGAGCTTCACTGTGCAGAATAATGTACAGTATGTGCAGAATTTGACACTAGAAGGCTGTTTTCACAATCGTCTGCAGAAAGTGGAACGTTTCTGTGCTCACCAAAAATCTTTAAGTTTAATACATGTACCTAGGAGCATGATTTGTGACATCAAAAGTAGTTTGGAAGCCATTCGAGGTCCAGTGCACAACGTACACAAGTGTGATGAGGAAACTTCCAGTGCACATACACTGAGAACAGACTTTTTAGTGAAGTAGGAGACATCTTGTATCCAGAAAACTTTTGAAATGAAAAACATTTCATATTCATAGATTCTGGATAAAGAAGTAGAGGGGGTAGATGTCATTTTAAGAATTTTTAATCAGATAATTTAACTTTTTCATGGAAAAACCACATCAGACACAAATTATTATTCAAAGCAGAGTATTTTAATGTCTTAAAACATGTCTGGGGGCATCTTCAATTTTTAGTCGTTTTTTAGTGCCAAGTAGGAGGAGAACCAAACATCAGACAATATAATTAACATACAATTTAAATTATTTTACTATTTCAGGCATTTTATTTAGATTGTAGGATCAGTAATCTACCAGAATGCTTTAATGTACTAAGCTGAGAGCAATTGCTTGTGCCTTCTTCTTCTTCTAATGTACAGTACCAGTCAAAAGTTTGGACACACCTTCCTGTTACCTTGAATGAGAAAGTGTGTCCAGTAGCACTCACACATACACATATTGACATAAACCTTTTATGAACAAACACATTCAGGAACACTATATCAGCCCTCTACATTCACACTTACCTCAGTGCCCTGACCTGTTCTTTGCAGCCTATTTATCCTCCCTGCCTACACCCTCTGTGTGTGTGAGTTCTTATATGTATGTAGTACGTGTTTTTATACTTACTTTGTGTGTTTGTGCTTTTCTGCCAGACCTTGGTTGCCCAGGGAGCAGCTTTACCATTCAACTATGCCTACCCCCCACCCATTCTTTCACACACACACACAGTTTCCTAGTCCCCTGGTTTCTTCATACAGAAGTGGAACGCACCCTGTCTTGGCTGGCAAGCTGGTGGCAATGACTGATGCGTTTTCAGTGAGAGTAGAATCCAAATTAAAATGAGGTAGAAACTGTGGGACAGTTCGGAGACCAGTACTACAGTACATGGCTAATCCAGTCCCTGTTGAGCTGCTTCTTATGGATCCAGTCACTTTTACATCTATCCTTATTTCTTTTTCACTTCCAAGTGTTCATTTTTGCTCCATAAAGCCATGTCTAATTGTTTCAGGGTGTTCTCACACTTGACAGTTTGCAAAATTGATATATAAATCTCCCAGTTCATTGTGACAGAAACCCCATGACTCTTTTACAACAGCTCATTCAGGTGTAATAATATGGTGTGGGTAGACCTGGGAACATGTCGAGCTGACCTGTGCACCTCCCTTCTTCATCCTCTTCTTTTCTCTCCTTACATAAACACACACACACACACACACATTTGAGGATGCAGCAGGAGGACCTCTCTCTATTAAAGCATACACACACGCAGCCCATGTGCTCATACACCCATACACAAACACACACGCGCGCACACACACAAACACACAGACAGTCAGGCTGTAAATGTCGCTGGGAGGAAATGAAGGCAGCTGTGGTTTTATGGTTTCATCTAGTCCGTTATATTTATCTGACCCTCTCAGGTGTTTACTGTTCCTCTCTCTCACTCACACACACACAAACACACACACACACACACATTGATTATTCCTTCACATTTTGATATAAGGTGCGACAGGGACACAGAGGGAGAGGAACAGAGGGCATCCTATTGGGAACATATAGTTGAGCCTCTAGGTTTTTTTTCTTTGAAACTGGCAGATTGACTACACGCAAATTCTTATTTATTGTGAGAGGTTTGGGGAAACGTTGCAGGAGTAGGGAGGCTTTACACACATTCAAACTCACACCTGGGAGCTGCCCAGCGCTGCCCCTCTCTTCTGCTGCTGGCTGCTAAGCAACTGTGTGGAACATTAAAATGATATGATCTATAAAGTGGTGACTATAATAAAGTGTGACAGATACACATCTGGAAACCCTTATCCTTATCAAAATAATCTAATGAGCTATTTTCTTGTTTTCCTCATGGTTTAATCTCATCAATGACTATTTTGAAGACAGTCTTTTCACCAGCACACACACACTGAATGGACTATGTTGTATCCTTGAAAACACTCACCTTGCATGTGCTGCTACAACAATCAAACTTTGCATTAATGTCGGCTCTTAAAAATATTTCTTCGCTTGATTTCCAAAAGAGTAAAGAAGGAAAAATCTTGCCACAGGCAAGAACGTAACGTAACTTGCTTAGACACTGTGAAAGTACTGACAGATTCAACTATTATTGTTCACATAATCCAGATATTTTAATGTGATCGAACCAGTTTCTCCTTGACCTCAGTCAAGGCCGCATGTGTTATAATTTTCATAGAGCAATGAAAACTGCCTTGAGCACAGCAGTGGCGGCTATTTGTTGCTGTGCGCATGTAGAAAGACTGTTACCCTGACCTTTCACACCGTAGTAGTGCCAAGAATGAGTTTGCTTCTGACTGTGTTTCTGAATTTCTTGATAAAATGCCAAAACCAAAATAAACATTGTACTTGAACTTCATGTCATATGTATTCACATGTATTTTTATGGACGGCTAATGATGCACAAATAGTCTTGAAATTAAATCAGAATCTTGAAAACGTAGCTAGAAAAGCTCATCACCCTCGAGTGTTGCCCAGAAACTTTCATTCTTTATTTCCTGTATTCCCTAAAAATACTCTAAAGCTCCTCACAACAGATATAAGTCCCGCAGTCCTGCAATCTCCGGTTCAGACAGACATATACACACAAACACAAGCAATGCAACTGCAGGACATCAAAAAATACACACACACATACACACATGTATGCACACGCGCGCACTCAATGCTCTCCCCTCAGTGAGCCTCCAAGCCTCTTTCGTCTCTTCACTCCTCTATCGGTCCTCGGGAGGGGGGTGAGGGGAGGGGGGTGGAGGGGGGCATGAAATGATTTCTGACATGACGGATCACAGAGCAGCGCTGGTTGAGCCGCCTGATATCAACACTTTTCTGCCTGACTGTGGACAAGTAAGGCAGGGGGATTTGCAATGATTTCCCCTGGCTGTAGCACTAGCTGTATCTGCTCCGCTGACTGAAGTTACTGACGCTAGCCTGCTGTGCCAGTTAACCCAGACAGAAACAGAAATGCTGTCACATAGAAAACTGGTAACTCTAGTTTTAGTGTTGCTAAAAAAAACAAACATTTATATCATGTTTGTAATTTCATACAGTGTACCGAAGCAGTTTAAAGACAAATTATTAGCTTTGAATACAATAAAATACATATAGTAACTGGTAGCATTTACTTCTCCCTCTTTCAGAGATTTATTAGACATATTAGGTTTTCAACTACAAGTATACATTGGGAGTGCCTATGGTCTGAAGTGTCTGTATGACTCACATCACTGAACATGACTGTTAGCATCTGTTTAGACACTGTGGGTAAGCTGTCTCTCAAAACACAGTCTTTGACACACAGAACATAAAGATCAATAGAAAGAATAACAGAAGCATGATAAGAAAGGCTCTTGATGAAAAAATCTTTTCTTTTTGAATAGTAAAGTGTAAAACCTCACTCGATCTTTGTCTTTAAACATAAACCATTTATAGAGACTGGATTTACAATTCAACCCGGTGACATGATGTCATTTAGGTGGGACAGAATACATCTGAATTCTTGTGATGTAATCAGTTGGCAAGAGGAAAGATTTGCTGTCCTAACAACTCAAGATCTCATCTCAGATTCACAAACACGTGAGGGGAAATGACTAAACTGTATGAATGAGAGAGAGAGAAGGTGACAGAGACATACAGTTAATAAGCTCAGGCAGCGCAAGTGAATGAGTAAGAGAAAAGAGGACAGAAAAACACCTGCTGACTCCACAGCAAACCTTCCCGTGCACAGCAGGTCCCGTCCTATAACTTCTCCACAGTTCTCAGTTCTGACATGAGGTATGAGTACTTTCTATCGGTGTCAAAAGTGTTTGATGCTTGGGGAAGACTGCTCATTAGCTGAGATGTATCAGAGGTGTGAGCCACAACAATATTCTTGAATTTTGAGCCTTTGGTTTCCTCATGCTGTTTCAGTGAAAACTCATTTGGATTTTTCCAAGGAACTTTGATCAAAGTATGATTTAACATATCATCTCGCTCAGCTCATCATGTATGGCCCGCAAGGAAAAAAACAACCAAAGTGCTGGAGAAACGTACCAAAAACATATCAAGGTATCAAAAGTTCCCATCGTTTCCATCCATGTATCTATTTGGAGCTGTGGAGTGTAGACAGGGTAGGTAGAAGAACTGTAACTTTTTTATGAGAGATAAAATCTTTGCTCTCTCTTACTGCCAGGGTTATAATGTTAAAGAAATATGTATGAAGTGCTTCTTCATAGTGCAACAGAGATACAGTAATTGCAGCACATTGTGTCTATTGTGTCTTTGAGTTAATCCGTAGTTTCCTGGCAATCAGCAGAACATATTTAAAGCAAAGCAGAGACAAAATAGAAAGGAGACAACAAAACAAAGACTTCACTGGACAAAGAAGAAGGTGTCAACAGAGTCGATTTTGGATTTGTTTGTTTTTTTTTCTGAAAGAAAAATATCTTACCTTCAAGGATGACTTCCTTCCCTGTCTTCTTCAAGGCTTGCACTGCCTCGTCATGTGTGGCCTCCCGTAAGTCATAACCATTGACAGACAATATGGCGTCACCGACATAAAGTGCCTCAGTCTGATCAGCTGCCAGGCCCTTAAAAATCTTGGAGATGAGGATTGGCATCTTGTTCTCCTTTCCGCCTGAATGAAAAGATGGAAAATAATGTTGCTGTTTTCGACTTAACATTTTATTTTCAGGAACCTGCTGTTTCAAATAGTTTCACATAGTTACATACGTTCACACTTGCACGGTGCAACTATAACACTGAACTTTCGGCGCCTGATCAGCTTTACAAAGTAGCTGGGATTTAAGTTCCTTACTAATTACACAGTCTATATAAGGTGCAAGTGCCTATGCTAAGATCTCTATAATAGTAACAAGGACAAATTCTGTCAGTTCCCCAAAGGCTGTCAAATACAACGCTGAGTGCAAATGCCTTTATATTCACTGTGACTCCACACTAGTAGGTAGACTTCTCAGGTCACACTGAAGGAGATAATGCCAGAAATAAACAGTAAACAAACAGCTTTGTTCAATATAAGCATATTATACTACCCATAGGAGTGTTTAGAATGAAGAGTGTTCGTTTACTGATCAATAAATTAACAGATTAGTCAGTCAACAGAAAATTAATTTACAACAATTTTGATTTGATTCATTAATCAAGCAAAAAGTGCCAAACATTATCTGGTTCCAGCCTCTTATGATTTCCTGCTTTATATCACTGTAAACTGAAAATATTTAAGCCCAGAGAAATAGCAGTATTTGGTGACATTTTCACTATTTTCTAACTTGTTATAAATTGAACCAAGTAATCAATAATGAAAATAATCATTAGTTGTAGCCCTAATTCCAATGGTAAGATATCAGTCTGTTCAAATAACTGTCCAGTAGCTAGTTATTACAGACTCAACCACTGCAATCCTCAAATTTGAGCATTTAAGGCGACTTCAGTCACCCAAACTGCGGTTAAAAGAGCATGTAAGGACAGACCTCCTGTACTAACTTCTGCAGTTTCCTATCTCTTCCTCCTCCTCCCTTTCTCTCTCTTGTTAAATGAAGATCAGTTAGTAAGCTGATGGATCTGCCTTTTGCTCTGGGCTTCCACTCTTCATGAGATATATATCGTCATTAATGTCAGCTGGCAGTTGGACTCTGGCCTTCGGGCTCGTGAGAAATTATCTAAAAGGAGGATTACATAATAATTAATTTTAAATACATCTTCTACAGGTTGCTTCCTCTGGGTGATTCCTTGGGATTTAAGTCATGTATTTTCCTGTGGAGGCCACAGACTGATGCTTTTAATAAAAAAAAACCCTCGGTCTGAGCTGACACACTATATGCATGTCAATCACCACACAGCTCAAGTTTTAGAAAGAGGGATTTACTAGCTACTTGATCGCTCCATGGCATCAGATAGTTGTTTGCTGCATGGCTGAGTATTAGAAGTGAGGCGATGTCCTGTACTTACTGAGTCTCTGATTCACGATGTGTTGATAGAAACTGGAGATGTGCGAAAGAGGAACCTTCAGCGATGTTGGTGATGTTATGGTCAATATATGTAATAATAATACCATTTTAATAATTTGGAATATCAATCAAAATCATGAACTCAAATCACTGTTTTGAATCTGTATGTGTTATAAATGTACTGGAATTTGGCAACCATGTAAAGTTTTTGCGAGTTTCAACTTTTTTTTTTTACTTTTCTGACAGTTGCTGTCTCTCTACTTTATGTAAAGCTCTTTAAATTATCTTGTATAAAAAAAAAATGTGTTGTACAAATTAGGTTGATACGAAGCTGCCAAACTCCTGAAAGATGATTTTTATCTTGTCAAGTTATTATCTTGATATGGGTCTTATACAAGTTCTTCATCTCCTGGAAGCACAACATTAAATAATGTATTTTGGGACTTTGGGGGCTCTGTAGGTTGCCTTGTGTTACCTTGCCAGAAACATTTAAAAATATGACCTCTCAATCAATTCTTCATAACGAAGGGAGACTGCTGTACTGAGTTTGAAAGGAGAGCCAAGTATTTTGGCTCCGTAGGTAGAGGTGGTAGACTATGCATTTACAATGACCTTGGGTGGTTGCAACTTTCCTACTATGGACTTTCTGTGTAATAGTTTGGTATTTTGCTACCAAAAGAGGTCTAAATGTTTTTGTCCAACAGGAATATATATTGCATTTTACATGGATGAGACTCAGTGATAAGAATGAAATGTCCTTGAAGGCTATCATAAACAGCAGTGTGGAAAACTAGGTTTGCTGATTTGGCCACATACTGTGTACATAAAGCACCCATTACCTAGGTTAGAGTAGATTTTGCCAGACATATGAAATGATTGCAATATAATGCCAATTCATCTACCAGTATAAGAAACCAAAACCACAGTAAACCTCAACACAGCTAAGAATAAACTTTATTTATATAGCACTTTTCTTAACAAGGTTACAAGTGTTTCACATGAAAAGAAGGAAGAATCTAATAAGAACAAACACAGGGATCAAAAAATGCCAGGGGAAAATGTTAAATAAAAATATACAATGGCAAGAGTGGGATGATAAAACCCAGCAACATTTTAAATATTCATGAACACGTTCCTTAAAAAAAGAATGTTTTAAGATATGAATTTAATTAAGAGATTTAAAAGACGCTAAAGATGTAGCAATAGGCAGAGTGTTCCACGGTCTGGGGGCTCTAACAGCAAACACCTGGTCATCTTTGGTCACCAGCCGAGACCAAGGAATAACCAACAGAGCCCCATCCACTGATCTAACGGGGCAAGGCTATTTAACGCTTTAAAAGTGATCAGTGGAAAAGCTGCCAATTACAAAAAAAACTATCAAAGATTAAGTTTACAATCAATGCTGATACATGTCTGTACTATTCCTCTGATATTCCTCTGTACACAGACGAATATCTATCACAATTAAGATGGAAAAATATTAATCAGTGGTTCTGAGTGTCAGCTGAAATGGTCTTGAGCCCTGTGAAGGGATGTATCCTGCTCACTCCCCCCCCCCCCAATTCCAAATTTCCCAGCTGATTTGAGGATTAAATCTGAATACCTTCCAGTCACAAGTTGCTTCTCTAACCTTCAGGTTACCTTTGCCCCCAATTTGCACCACCATCAGCGAATTACATTTCTCTATAATCTCCTTTCACTACAGGAAGACTCCACAGTATCACCAGCAGTACACTAACTGCAGACTGATTCTCTGTATAACCTACATGAAGGATTTAATGCCAGACATGCTTTAACGCTAGACATCCGGTAATAGCTTATTACTGGTTCTGGTAGGAAGGGTAGCACCAAAGTATTTATAGACTTTACAGTAAAAAAAAAAGAAGTAAACAACTGTACTCTAACTTGTGCTAAATTGAAGAGTAAACATTGCATGTTGAAAGTAAAAGCCAAAGACTAGAATTAAACCTACAGTGCATACCACACTACTGCCAGGCTGCTGATCCAACCTTGAAAGTAATTTAATTGAAAAATCCAAGAGTACTAATGCAGGATAGATACAGGATCGTGCATACTTCAACAGTGATTGCCAGGGCGGTATACAGTCAGTGACCTTTCAGCTTCATTAAAACTGACATGTTCATATCTCATGTACCAAACCATCATGCTAATAGATTGCTCCTTACAGCATTTCCCACTCTACCAATTGCAGTGCTATCTCTTTTTACTTGATGAAAGGTGGTCATTTATGCTAAGCACCTATTTAAAGTAAATGGTTGGACAAGTAGGCAAAAGACAGCCTGGTTTCTTCTTCTGGTTGACAGTGACATTGGTGTCACTGTGTGATGGGGAGGGGGGGTGGGGGGTGGCATTAGAGTCAAAATAACTTGGCTTTGGCACCATAATGATGTAGATAGATTTATATTGTAGATATTTGAATCAATAAGGCATTTTGTTATTTTTGACAAAATGGCCTGTATGGTGTAAGGGATGCTTGGTGTAAGATTTTTTTTCACCCTCTGCTTTGACAAACTATTAAGTTTGACCTTGGGGCCATAAAGGGAGGTGAGGGCCAACAACAGTGACAAGCGCACGGTAACCTTTTTTTTTTCCACCTTTATATCTTTCTATTCCTCTTGCTCTCTTCACATGCATTCATCTTTACTTCCAATTTCTCATACTGACATGAGTGCCGAATAAACATCCCCGACATACTGTAGAAAACAACTGTCAATACGTCCGCCACTCCTACACAACTCTTAATCCTTGCATATTCCTTTCCCATCCCACCTTTCTTCCTCCAACTTTTCATGTCAAACATAGTTCTGCATCCTCCAGCAGGCAGCCTGTCACTCAGTTGACAGAAGGGTGGGGGTTGGCGGGGGTGGGGTGGAGCCACTGGAGCTACCAGTGACAGGTAAATGAATGGTACTGGTATATGCAACACTGACAAGCACCTCATTAGGCAATTTTGTGCTTGCAATATGTTTGTTGTGAAAATGCTCTTTTCAAAGAATTCAGCGAGATCAGCGTTTAACTTCATCAAACTTCATCAGCTTAACTGCATGTAGTGCTAATGAATACTGGGAGAAACAAAAGAAAACAATGCGAATTTAACACTAACCTTAAAATAACAAATGTGCAGAGCCACAAAAGAAAAAAAAAAACTTTTTATTAATAGATTTGTTATGAAGCACCGCACCTGAGCCTTGTTAACTGACAAAAATATGGCCGATAAGCTCGAGGCACCAAAATATGGTTTCATAATATTTGCCCTAAAAATCCTTGCATTAATTTTAACTTGCATGCAGTCTCACTTAACCAGAGTAAAAGACATCAAGACAAGTCAGGGAAGTTAATAAATCCCCAAATATTGTGACACTTTTCACCAGTTGTTTCATCTGAAATTCCAAATGAATAAATGTGACCTCCATTGTTGCAAACCCACACACACCTAAGTACTGTAGCTCAGAAAAAAATGCACTCCACCGAGGTCTAGAGAACCATGCTCTTCCTCGATCTGACCAGCAGGCCTGTCTAGAGACCTGGAGCCTCGCTTCCTAGCCGCTCCTCTTAAATTTAGACATGCGAGAGTAAAGGTTGACTGCCTCCCTCCATGCTTTTCTGCAAGCTGGGGTGGGCTCCCTAAAATTACCACTCCCAGCTACATAGCTTTCATCTTTAGCCAATGACAACTGCCTGCTGTGGGCTGCGCTTCTCAGCTGTTCACATTGTGGGGTCAGCTAGCCCACAAGTTCCACCCTGTTCTTATTCTGTTTCACTCGGTTTCTTTTTGACACTTACCATTTCTTCCTTTCTTTAATGCCTCTCATTTGACCTCTTTTCCTTCTTCCATTTCATCATTAGTTTGCTCTTTGTGCCTTTGCCTCCTTTCTCTGTCTATCCCGCTGCTACACCGTTCTTCCTCCCTCCCTTCATCGCTGCCTTTGAACAACCAGCATCACAACAATGTCAAGCCAGCAGGGTGCCAGCTATGATTTTGTTTTAATAACATGCTGTCTGATTTTCAAAGCCACCCATTTCCACAGAGATGGACATTGTGTTTATGTCGTTAGGTGCTGGCTTTGTTGTTGTTGGTAGTGGTGGTAGAGGCGGTTGAACTAAAATGAACAGCTACAATGATGAGCCATCTCTGCAACATGACAATGGTGCGAGTCCACATCTATCCATCAGATCAACCCATCCATTGGCCAATGGCCAAGTGATAACTTGTCAATACATGCAGACTGCAGAGCTGCAAGTCAAGGACTTAACTAACATGCATGCATGTTCAAAAGGCAATGTACAAACGTCTATATCAGAATGCAGATCCATTATTCACTACTCAATGCACTGCCTTGATGTTTGTTGTGATAGTGCATGTGTCACCAACCCAAAGTGAGTAACCTTCACCATGATAAGATATAAAAGACATCCTAAAGCACCTGCAGTGTAAAGTGAATATACTGTAGATGCCATAGAAATGATATGGGCTTGAACTTGTTGGAAAACAATGTTTGAGCAAAATCAAAATATTCCTTCCTAGTCAGCCTTATCGCTACACCATCAACCCCATCTTGTGTATTTACATAGCTTCCCAATGCTCAACCCTCTCAGTCTCCTTCACATTGAGATCTCCACTGAGATAGTACCCTGTTGCTGCAGGTCAAGGAAACAGGACAAGGAAAAGGCTTTTAACAGCCGCTGCACAGTGCACGATACAGGTATGTAAGCTTGGCTTGTAAGATATGGAGAGGTCACAACCTTTTCCCATTGAGTAGTTAGAGAAGCAATCCTGCTGTAACCATGATTTTAGCAGCCGCAGGGTCTATACATTTTCGCATCAAAGACAAGCTTAATCAGCAAAATGGATCTTTGGAACACGCAGTTTACATTCTGTAGAAACAGTAATGGATTTAGTCCTGTTTCTGTTGCCCTGCTTTCACCTATATAGCACTTAATTAGTCCTCAGCCATACCTTTCAGTGACATGACAATCCTATTTCAATTACAGGTACAGTATATGCATCTAAATAACACTTTGAATAAGGCATGTCAGATATATTGCCAGCATGATTGTAGAAATAAAATAAGTTTTATAATACAAAACAACTGCAAATCGTTGCAGCTGATATACTGTGTTTTGGTTTATAAAATGGAAATGTTTCTATTAAACCTATAAAGAAAGAGAAAGAACATGATTGATAGTAAAGTGATGTTAATTATTGGTAGCTATCATATGACATCTAGTAAGGTTAGCTGAAACAGGTGTTATTGAAGGAAAGAGTAGCTAACTTAACCCGTGATTTTATAATGTAGCCTACATTAACGTTTTAGCGTTATACATTTCACGTTAAGGAAATGTACGTTAGGGTAGCATTTGTCTTACCCAAAGAAAGTGCTCCGTAGCATAAAATAATATGTATTTTCCTTCTTTTCTTAAGTTAACCAAGTTAGTTAGTGGTTTACAGTTTGCTAAGACTGAGACCAGTCTAAACCTACAACACAGTAGCTAGCTTATTGAGATCTCCGGTGACTCTGGGACATTGAAATGGTTCCCCGTTGAAAGTGAGGCACAGCTTGAGATAATCACAGCTGTCATTTTTTTTTCTGTGTGCAAACAGTCATAAACAGAAATATATTAAAGTGTAAGTTAACGGTAAGAATCTAACTGGAGAAACCATCAGTAGATTTTGACGCACATTTGTTGGCTTTAACGGTTAGTTAACTGACACGTTTTCGACGTCGTTGACAGAAACTACACTCAAACTCCTGCCCACAACTTGAGTTAACTGACAGTGACTCGCCGTTTGTAGCTGTTTTGCTACTTGTTTGAAGCGGTTGTCTTACCTTTGATACTAATTCCGAGTCCTCCAACATCTTGCTTGGTAACTCGCACTGTGCGCTTCACGTTGGTGATGGTTTCTGGGACCGGGGACGAGCTCAGATTCGGGGGGTCTCCGTTGATAGCACCGGCGGGATTCGCATTGGGCTTCGCGGAATCTTCGACACCTTCTCCGGGGTTTACAGTGAGCGTGTCCTCGGTAAGTGTGGCCAACACCCGGATCCAGCGGTCCACGGTCACTCGAAGTTCCAGCAGTCCCGTTTTCTGCGCCTTCATCGCGGCAGCCATGTTCATCGCATTCCTGGAATAACTCTAGACGGGCTGGCAGTCCTGTAAAGAGATAGGGGGTGGAGGGCTGGGGTAGGAGGCACACACACACACACTCACACACACACACACACACTGTACACAATCCCCCCTCTCTCACTCTCTCTCTCCCCCCCTTGATTTTGCCCCCCTCCAAAGAGGTTTATCCAGTTGTAAGAAGTAAAGTTAATTGAGGGTGATACGATTAGCAACGGTGTTGACACACACACTCAAAGTTCAAAGAGCTTCTTGTTGAGTCTCTCCATTAATGAACTGTGTGCGGTTGAGTCACACATAATTAAGTTTTGATTCATTTATATATTTATTTATTTTGAGTGCATTGAACCACCCGGGCTCAGATCACAGATCTAATTTGTTATGTGCCCAACAGACACAAAATCACTTCACTGATATATACAGACGTTCTGTCATGAAGAAAATAAAATCAATAGTGCTTCTAAGGCTACTGCTCTGCTTTCCCAGTAGATAGAGCTCATATCAGGCATGAAATCCACAAATCGTGTTCAGTTTAACCTCTGCTGACAGAAATAATTCTATGTGAAGTGATGGTAGCAACAGAATGATAAAGAAGCCAATTTTTTGCCATGTTGCTCTGGAACTTCTCAGCATAAAACAAAGAAGAATAATTTAGACGCATTAATTCTCAAAGAAATAACCTGATTTGCCCCCCGAAAGAGCATTGAGAAGAGAAAATGAGGCCATGAAAATTCTGGGATGTGGCAACTGCCTTGTAGTTAAAGTTCTTGTGGAAAATAATCCTTCCAGTCAATAACCAACAAAATCTTAAAAGGGAATTGGTGACAAGCATGGTGTTCTCTGAATGGTGGCATTGCCTTACTTCCCTCCTTTAGGTTTGAAATGAGTTGGCAGCACAGTATATGAGCACTGACAAAGCTGAATCAATACTGGCCAACAACCAGAACCAAACCTATTGTGCCAGACTGGGAATTCCATAAGGGCAAAGAAAGACTTAAAGAGGCAAAAAAAAAAACTTTTCTGTATCTTCCTTCTAAAAGTTTTCAGTGAGTATCACTGTTTAGATCAATTATTTGATTCACAACAGTTACACCCATTTCATGAATGCGCACTTATGGTACTATATGGTGCTTTGGATAAAAAAATAAAAAAAGACTATCAAATGGCATCAATTTCGAGATTTTATGCTAAACAGTGGGATGCCACTATCCTTTTGTGTCCACATGATTTCCAATTTTATTTTCATTCCATTAGACTACATTTTGAATGACTTATTTTTCCAAATGCATTTCCTTCACTTCCTTCTGTCTTCCATCTATCTTTTCTATCTGTGATCTCATGTGATTTCTTACTTTAGACAAGCTCTGGTGATTGTAGTTATCCTAGAAAGAAAGATGGACTTATCCATTATTAAATTATTCAGTGGTAAGACAATAAATCGTATTGCTATCTAGCTGTAACCTTTAGTTTTGTCTTTGAATAATCCATATTCCAATGCACCACTGGAAATAATATGGAAAATGCTGTCAAATATATGTTTGAAACAGTAGTACTAAGTTATGACCATGCCATTTGGTCTTGACCCTGAGTCCAACTCCACATGACTAAGTATTGCACTGTCTTGGTGACTCAGCAGAGGTGCACTTTTATTGAGTAGACATTAAGAACATGCGTCACTTAAACAAGCTGATGAAGCAGTCCACATTCCCTATGCTCTATTGCATCTGCAAGTAATCTGCCACCACTCAGCTGTGTGTGTGTGTGTGTGTGTGTGGCAGCCTGTGTTGCATTTGCTTCACAGCAGGTGAAATAGCAAAGGAGTTCCTGCACCCAATTTTAGAAAACCCTGGTTTCTTCTGGGTGGGCTGGTGAGGGGTGATTGCTCCTTTAATGAAAACAAGTTTGGAACATTGACTGAAAAATGCTCGACCCATACAGATAATGCTCATCTGTTAATAAAACTTCCAAAAGCGGCTCAGCAGAAAGATTATACACTAACCTTAGCTGCACCATTAAATTAGAAATAGTTGTAATGTATTACAGGTAGAAGCTTTATTTCCTATAACTTAATTTCATGCAACCATTGAACACAATGCATATGCAACAAACTGAATATTCTGCTCAACGCAGGCTTTTTGAAAGGTACATTGCCAGTCTTCTGTCTCCCCCTAGTGATTAAATGGCTCCATTACATTAAGACAGGCAGACCCTGGTGGCAGGCCAGGGCACCTTTTTGAATTTGACAGATATCTGACAGGGAATATTCAATATTTTTTACCCTTGTTTGTTTTAAAGACATTGAGCAGCATTTCCAATTATTCTGTGATGCCAGTTAAAGACAAAAACTAGTCAAAAACATATAAGCATAAAAGAGCACAACATTTATGACAAGATATCAGCATCATTTGACTATTTTTGCTCTCAAATAAGACCAAGCAAACTGAATATATTCTTTCTGACCTTGTTAAGGCAGACATATTCTTCACAGATTGATAATAATATATGCTATACCATATATGGATCAATCTCTTGAGCATAAGATTAAAGATACAATCACTGTGCCATCCACTAACTCTACACCAGCGCAATCTGTCCTAGGATTAAATGCACCACAGTTATTAAGTTCATATCCAACCATATGTCCAGTAAAGTGCTGTGTATTAGTACTCACTTCATGTAGGTTATAAAGAAATACTGACTTTGAAAACATTGTTTTTACTCAAGGAAAGATGGCAAAGAAGTTTTTTGATTGAAGAAATCTTGTTTTGATCAACAAATGTTTTCACTTGCACACAGTGACAGATCTCAGTTGTCCAGATGGTATGATGAGAGAGAAATTTTTATCTAAGCCTAGATTTTAAAGAAAACATTTACTAGGAACCGCTCAAGCCACTATGATTATAGTCTTAATCAACAAGAGCAATGTGTATGTAATAGGATATTATGCACGTGTGTAATGTAACCATTTTTTTTACTAATGGTTGATTTAAGTAGTTAGTTTAATTTATTTTAAAGGCATAAATAAATATTCAAAATTAATCTAGATTAAAATGTGATGCTGAACATCATCTAGCAGTTTCTAGCAGCTTCCATTGTTCAATAAAAACTGTACGTTACCTGCCTAGCTGCTAAAGAGCCAGATATTTCCTCAGGAGAGAAAAAAAAACAAAACTCTACAAAGATGGAGACACCAAATAAATGCTACCATTGCTACATGTCTGGATATGAAAGTAGGTCAGTGTTTGCTAACATGTTAGCCATTACAAATTCTTAAGGTGATAATACATCAGGTTTGTGTCTGTCAGCATGTTGTGGAGTTCTTGTGCCCCCTAGTGGCCATTAAATTTATTCATCGTTATGGAAAAATTATTTCGGCTATATACAGTTTTTTGATGTCTTCCCATAAACTTTCACCTATGCTTGCACTGTTGTACAGCTCTTATTTCAGACAGACACTCGGATGTAGTACTTAGCACATGTGTTGAACAACACATATAAAGAGCTCAGCAGCAATGAATGAGGGGCTTCAATGACAGTGCTTGACTTAAGCAGTGTGTCTACATAATGATGTTTAGCATTATGACAAAGTGTTTGACCATCTGACCTCTTGTCTATACATCTGTCAGTCTATGCCTTTGTGTGGTGAGTGGCAGGTGGCCAGCCTATCTTTCACAGTACCAAGCCTTCATATTTTTTCAAAGCTTCAGTGAATGGGACAACAGGATTTGTAAGGATCGCCCACACACAAAAGAATAGATGTCCTCTCACAGAAAACACATTTGTAGTTTGGAGTTGATGTAGTCGTGCATAGTACGGAAAAGTTGCTCGTCCTATGGAAGCATATGCATAGTGCCACCCTTAAGTATGTGGACAGTGACACGGTTTCTATTGTTGTGGCTCTACTCCAGCAGCTTTGACTTGAGATGAAACAATGACTGAGGTTTAAGTCCTGACTTTTGGCTTAAAGTGTGTTTGTGGGTGTTCACATCTATATCAGATGAACACTATGGGGCTTTCAGCCCTTAATACACATTTTCACCCAATCTCCTTTCACTGTTCACCCAATATGGATGTAAACACCCTCAAATTACACTAAAGCTAAAATCTGCTCTTTAATAATCTCATAGCCATGTTTTTTTTAATGTCAGACCCAATTGTATTGTGGGGTATAGATCAAAAACAACAAATAATCTGTCATTGTCAAAGTGTTAAACATTTGCAATACATTCTAACAGGGGTATTGCACAAAATACATCTGCCATAGAATGTAAAAACATGAAGCAGAAGTTCCAAAAAATAACATTATTTCAAGATAGAATATATTTTCATTGTGTGATTGATTGATTGATTTGTATCTATGTTTTATTTACGGAGATATAAAGGGAGAATTTAATGATTACAGGTTTGTGCAATATGTGTATATTTAATATAAATATTAATATGGTCAATAAAATCAAGTGAAATGAAATGTTTAGAAAATTGTTAGGGTATACAAACATTAATGTACTCGCTTTTTGTCACACACACACTCACACAATCACACAATTAAACGCACTACAACCCCCCACTTACCATCCCCAGACCCCTGGTTCAATCAGCCACATATATGCATGTCTCAACTCCCCAAAGACAGTGGACAGTTGGGGTGTCCTGCTGATTAATTTCAACCTCCCCCCAGTTTCCCTCTGCCTCCTCCTGCTCCTGCCATCCTCCAGCCATCTCTGCATCCCTCCATCCATCCCTCCCCTACTCTGCTAAGGGCAACAGCTCCAGAGGTCTACCATATGGGCCAGTGTCTGAGCGGCTGACTGCCTTCCTCCCTGCAGCTTGCATGTGTGTGTGTGTGCATGTGTGTGTGTGTGTGTGTGTGTGTGCATGAGTCAAGCCTGTGCTGACTGTTAGCCTGCCCCACCTGTTCCTCTGAAACAAACAGACCAGACCTCTCTTCTACAGGCTGTCCAGGACAGATAGATGAACTGATCATGAGCAAAAAAAGAAAAATAGATTAGTGTGAGTGAGATGAAGATAGATATGCAGATATGACAGCAGGATTTTGATAAGACTTAAGTCTAAAGTAACAGACGTGATGATTGTGGAGTTTTACAGTAATCCATCTGAGCGGTTATATTGGTAAGTGCCTGCCAAGCCATTAGAGAAGTATCTGGATATGTGGTCAAAATGAGCAGAGAGGGTAAAAAAGTGATCAGAAATGGGGCAAAAAACAAATAGTAAGAAACACAGATGGATAGACCACAGCAGACAAACAGATGAGCAGACAATAATAGATTTTAAAATATGGACTAATTTATTCTCAAAATATGAATGACAGACTGTGCAGTGAACAGACTGTGGTAGACAGACACACCACACTGCTCCCTGAACACCCGAGGACACAGGATAATAATGAATCAGAACTTGGGGTGATAATGAGAGGTCAAACAGAAGAATAAGTCCCAGGCTTGTACACCTGTGGCCCACCTTCTGCCATCTAAACCGCCTAGCGACCTTTTTTCTTTTTAACCCCACATTCAGTTACTCTCATTATAACCTACTGAATAATGTAAAGGTATATATGCATGAGGGATCCAAGCGGAGTAGAGGAGACAGGATCTACATAATAGGGCTATCTCTCTCTCCATCTGGTCGTATGTTTATAATCTTCCCCTCCTCCTTCTTAATGTAGATCTAACTGTTTGTCTGACAGACCCAATGCCCCATCACCCTCATCAACCCCCCCCAACAATTTATCTCATTGTAATAACTGTTATTTTGTGCAATGAACGCTGTGCTTGTGGGTCTCTGTGAATATGTGTGTTTTTTTTATTCTCTATCTGTGCATTTCAGTGTCCATTTGTATGAGCTGATGCAAGCACTTTGGAGCCTCGGGAGAATTAACCAGGCGTCTGCCACCTGACCCCGTTGACTCCGACCATCCTGGGCTCAGCTGATACGCGTGCCGTGTGGCCCTGACATGAGGAAGACAAAAAAGCAGGAGGAGTGGGAGGAGGCCTGAGGACAGAAGGACCAGCAGGCAATGAATGATTATGATGACTAGGGCCATCTTTCTGGCCTCAGCCCCCCCAGCAGAAACCCTGGCCTTGGCTCTGTCTCTGGCTCTCACATGGACTAGTGATCTGGCTTGGGTCGGCATGGGTCGGTGAGGGTGAAGTGTCACCACCAGGCAGGGTCTGGCCTGTCAGCTGTTGGGGATGACAGGAGGGGAGGAGAGGAACGGAGAGGAAAGGCGAGGAGAGATGTAGATTATAAAGGAATGGGGAGATTTATAATAAGTGAGGACTGAGGAGAATCATGAAGAGACAATTGGTGAGCAGAGTGAAGTCATGAAAAGCCAACCGGGAGAGAAGAGATAATATTGGAAGGAGCAGACTGAGACAATGGCTAAAAGGGAACAGGTTTTGTGGAGGTGTTATATCTGCCAGGCCTTATGCAACCTACAGAGCTCACACAGATGGCACGACTGCTGAGAAAGTAGGGTAAACAGTCCCAGCTAATGACTTGCCCCCTCTTGACTCAGTACAGTGAAGTGAAAGAGCAAATAATTGGAGAAAGCGTTTCCTCATAGGGATTAAGAATGTGTCAGGTCAACCACTGTACAGTGGAGAGGGTAAGTGATCAGGGTAAATGTGCTTAATGTGTGGGCTCATATATTCACGGCATCTTTTCACAGTGCTGTTGGCACTGTCAGATCTCTCCAAGGCAGTGATTACTTAAGGGGTAGGCAGTTGCATTTGAGGCTGAGGATACATGTGTGGGGTCAGGATGGGGGAAAGACCTGCATGTTCTTCAAAGCATAGCCTGAGAGAAATGCAAAGAGATGGTATATGGAAAAGAGAAAGATAAAAAGGTGTATTGGTCATCTTGCTCATATTGAGCATTCACAAATCTCACATTCTCAAACAACAGCCTCTCTTACAGCACAGTAACATCGGAAAGTGGTACAACAAACTTTATTCATTGATTACATTGAAATTAATTGGAAAATTGGAATTTTGTTTTTATGAATGTAGATCTGACTGAGCCTCAACAATGAAATGGCTCATTTTGATTCAATGGTTCAATCCTTATGAGGAAGTAGCTGTTTTTACCCGATTTCAAGGATTTTCCTTATAAACAAGACATCTTCTATTGTCTTGAAAGGAATTTTAAATTAAAATTTGCAAATCATTTGATTTGCATGGTGAGAACTGTTCCTGAGTTAATGTTAATAGGTTAATAGGAGAGGGTTACAGCTTGTAGAAAGCTATAACTCAGTACATTCAGACAGTCATTCAGTCAGCCAGTAGGTCAGGTCAGCTGATTTGCTGTGTAACAGTCCTGCTGGTGTGATTAAAGGGGCTGTGACAAAGACGCTGAAAGGCGATGAAGGGGGGCAGTGGCCAGCTGTCACACAGAGGGACCATAATGACCACGGCAAATCCCACCACCGTCTGAGCCTGTTTCTTCTTTGACTTCAGCCTCCTGCTAACTGACTAGTCATCTCTTTGTTAACCTGTCACATAGCTGGTTGACAAGATGAGTTAGATAGGACGTTGTTGTCACAATCAAAGGTTTAGTCTGGATTGATTCATTGTATGGGTAAATCACTGAATACATACTAGATTTAGATTACACTTATTGCTTGAGTTACATGTTGAAATAATAAAAGAATGTGCCATGACAGAGAAATCATTAGTTGTTTGAAATAAGAATGTGTCTGCAATGAAGACCTGTGGTAGTTCATGCATTCACAGAAGTCATTAAAAGTCACATATTCCATACAGTGTAGTACACAGTAACTTAACTCCCACCACCTCCACAGCCTTCTCCTGCATCAGCCATTAGATTCATGTTAAATTACCATGTTTTCCATTCAATAAATGTTGTGTTCATTTGACTGTTTTGTATCCCAAGCTCTGCAGGGAGCTTTTTGTGCTCAGTGACTATGTAATGCCAGCACAGTGCCAAAATAGAATGTGAATGTTATTGATATTAGAACGTTATTGTTGCCAAATTAATTAAAACCTTGATAAAAAGTTTCTTGACTGAACTGTAACATAATAAAGGTGATTCAATATGTCACAGTAACATTGTCCTCTTCACTTTATTGTGTCTGGTGTTCTTCCATTTACTGTGTGCACCTGCTGTCAGCTATGTGGGTGGTGGATATTTGGAGCTAGACAGTTTGCCCCCATCCATTAAGACAGTAGGCCTAGAAATAGTTTCTTATTAGTACTAATTGTTGCCAGTGACACCGGTTGACCTTGAATTTATTTCATTTTCTCCCAAGTAAATTGTATCTAACACTTCTTCTTCTATATCTTCTTTTCTTAATATTTCTCTTGATATGATATTCATGCCTCCTCTGTGGATTGTGCCTTCACATTATTGCTTGATTAACAAATCAAAAATGTATTCTCTGACAGTTTCCTCAGTCACTTTTTTTGATGTAGTTTATCTTTAGCCTTTTAATGAATTGCAAGATAATGAAGCAGGGATAAACCGCTCAACAAAGTAACTGACACCTAGCCTATTCATTTTGGTAGCTACATATTATTTTAATGACATTGATAAGAAACAGACTGCGAGTCACAAAATAACATCCCTACAGGAAAACAATATTTTAATTTGAAAAGAAAAAAATTGTAACCTTCTCATACTGTAGATTCATTTATTGGTTATCCAATAAAATTTGAGTATGTGAAACTCTCAGTCTCTCAATACTAGCTTATGGTGAATAAATAACTTTAAAACATGGACTTGATCAAGTGTTGTTGGAAAAATCATCAGATCTTTTCTGTTTCTTTCATTGTTTGTGAAAACCGCACAGTCAGCAACGTGTGACTCGCTCCTGACACTGACACAGCAAGCGGTGACTCTTTGCTTCTGGGTCCCCAAACTGTAGCACCCCCTGATCCTTTGCTCCACGTCAGAACAATTAGTGGCCCCTTGGCCCCTCGCTTTACACATAAAGGGGGGAAAACCTGTGTTCCCGACACACATAGTCGGTAGCTGATGGGTTTCTATGCTCTTCCATAGCAGGAGCATTAGGTAATGACTCCTGCCTGCCACGGTGGACCTTAATTTGTTATTGTAGCAGAGCAGCTGTGCAGCATGCTGCAGAGAGCAGGTGGCAGCCTGGCAGGAGTGGAGGATGGGGGCTGGAGGGGAGGGAAGTAGGGGGTGGACAGGAGCGTGTGGCATATGTGGGTGGCTGTAGGGGGGGGGGGGGGGGGGGGGGATGGAAAGATGATGGTGGTTGTATATATGTGTGTGTGTGTGTGTGTGTGTGTGTGTGTGTGTGTGTGTGTGTGTGTGTGTGTGTGTGTTGGGGGTGCTATGGCTCACAGCTCTCTCAGCCAGCATCCAAATATTATGCTTGTAAAGAAGAATGACAGAGAGAGACTCTGGATGGGGTCCAGATACAGTCTAACATTCTAGGTTTTTGTGTCTGGAGAGTTCTGGCTTGGTGTCATGAGGCTCAACAGATGACACAGTGAATATTCAACATTTATTTTTAACCTCATACATGTTTATTTTGTTCACCCGTTTCAATTACAACAAAAAATGAATCAATTATGGTGGCCATTTATCAAATACAATCAATCATTTTTGTTTGACCAGGCTCCCACTATCCTTCCTTGTTTCAATGACAATTTGTAGAGGCATTCCAGGCTGTAGACTTCGGCTATGAAAAACAAAATCAATACACCAACAAGTCGAGGTCATAAACGACTTTGCTCAAGGCAATGGAAGTGTGTCTGCTGTGAGGATTATGTGAGCTGAGCTTTGGTGTCCTATTGTTGCCGCTCCGAGTTAATCATTACTGAGACACCGTTTCCCTGCTGTAACGGAGCGTTACTGGCTTTCTGGTTAAATGCTTACAATTAGTACCGCCCACTCAAATATTTTCTGTTGCGCTAGATTTTCGATATTTGATGCCTCTTGTTGAACGGGATCGATCGTCTCCTGCAGTCTCTTTTTTTCAGTCTGTTTTAGTGATGTAAAGGTGCTTTTAAAGTGTTTACATTCAGTAAAGACCCTGCCGAACAGAAATCGAAGGACTTGAACTTTACAAGACTGATCGAAATATCATCATTCTGCCAAGGAGGAGGAAAAAAATTTAAAAAAACGAGGAGCATGGTCGGAATGCCGAGTGCTTTAAACTGTAAGTAGATTTTAACTCATGTTTAACATAATGAGTGAAAAGAAGCGTCACACCTGAGTTACCTGACATCATTTATCCACAGGTATGTATAGATTTGCACCTGCACACTATGATGCAGACCCGTAACAAATGCTCCAAATGTCCTTATGGTCTCATTTTTATGTTTTACATAATGAGGGAGCAGAATCTCAGCTGAAGAGGCTGCCTTTGCCAGGTAATGAAAATATAGGAAAATTAGGCTCTCTACATAATTTGATATGGACAGAAAAGAAAACCACTCCATTATTTTCAGATTCCTCCCCCACAGAGAGGGAGAAGTATTCAGAAAAGACGTTTGAATGTGTTACTTCAGATCATATCAAATCATTTTAATGACCAAACAAAAACCCAGTCATCCCTTTGTCTGCTGAGATCTTACGCTCATTAGGGTCCATTAAAGAGTGAGAATAAACTATGCATAACACATACTCTATTGGATGCATTATCCCTTATATAGCCCCCACAAGACAGCTATTATGCTCCCATTTGATTGAATAGCAGCTTTTCGGTCTATGTGTCTTTTCAGTGGAGGATTTGGAGTCCTTAATCCACCAGGCAAAGTTTTTTTTTCTCTTTCCACCATCTGGAGTTTACAGCTTTTCAAGACAAAAACACCAGGCGGTGTGAAACCAGGCTGGAGCTGCTGCTTGATGCCAAGCGGAGGTTTTTCCCTCTGTGCCTGCGGTTTATGCCTGCTTTACATCAGGGGTCAATAGTACAGTCCTGTACTGCCAGCAGGGTCAGCGGGGCCTGAGGGCATGACTGTAGGCTCTCATGTGTCACTGTGACTCCCCCGAGGACTCCAATTGGTCTCCCTTTTCACCACAGAGTAACAAATAATCGCATGACAAAGACATGACTGTAATGGTGATGTTGTGGTGGTGACGATAATGATGATGATGATGGTGTTACAGTGGCCACCAGGGAGCAGCAGAGTGTGTACTGTAATATGAAACTATAAACATGATGGATTCAGGGTTTTGGAGTTATCCCTGTTTTGGAAAATTTGGTTCCAACTACAACACACACAAAAAAATAAAATACGCGTATTCTTCTGTTTTACCATAATTGTTGTTTCGTTGTAGTAATTTGATGTTATGCAGAAAGCTAAATAGCCTTCTGGGAAGCTGGGGATGCTGTGTGTACACTCGGAGAAAATGTGTTAAAGAGCATGTAGGCTCAACATCGCTCACACTAGTCAATCATTTCCATACTCTCTTGATTCAATTAGCTCTACTTGAAAACATGTGGATAATTTGGAAGCCCCGATAATTTTCCCTTATGCCTTTTCCCTTCTTTTCTTTGGGGTGGGTTACAGAGTCAGATTCCAATCCTCTGACATTAAAAGGGGAAATAAACGACAAAGGGGCCCTGCAGGTTTGCATTAGAGACCTAATTGGTTTTGGCTTGAGTCGGCTGTTAGTGTTGCCAGACGTGGGCCCTTTGTGTTTTGCCATGTGGGAGAATTTGCCTATGCTGGAGGTAGAAAGAGGTGCCTGCAGATCTTTTCTGAGTCACCCCTCCAATGGTTCTAGTCTCTGTAGGCTGTTTGTATTCATGTGTTTGTGTCTGAGAATGAGTCTGTGTTTGTGTTGTAGGTATATATATTGTGCGCATTGGTACATCAAGTTTGCATGCTTTTTGTCTGTTTTCTGTGTTCTGCAAGTGCTTGTTTCTGTGTGTTTGTATGTGTCATGAATGGGGTTGGCTGTGTTTTTGCACAATGCGTGTGCTTGGGTGTGTGTTTGTGTGTGTCAGGCTGTGAGCCCAGTATCCCTCTCTCTCCCTCTGGTCTCTGCGTGGGTCTTTTCCACCAGCACTACCACCTGTTAGTGTTTTACTCGGGCCCCAGGGCTACAATGACTGCAGAAACTTCCAGATTTGCTCATCAGGCCCATCAGATCGGCTCCCTTACCTCAAATCTGGCTCCCATTTCCTATCACAGGACCAATCTGAGCTGGATTCCCTGGTGCAGTTAGCTGAGTCAAGATGCTGTGCAGTGGAATTGATTTGAGTTGAGCAGAGTTTGATTAATGACTCATGAGTGGCGACATTTTATTCAGTGCGCTGTTCCGCTGGATCACACTTAAGTGTTTGCAAAGTGTGGTTTCAGTGGGAAAAAAAATGTATAAAGACTGAATTTATGGGGTCATTTTGTTGCCCAGTGCTCCAAATGTGAGAACCACAACAAAGAATCTGATATCGTCTGTTTAAGTAATAATATTTGATGAAATGACAATTTAACCAGACTTTAATTGCATTTGTCACATATCTACTGTTAAGGATCACATGCTGTGAAAATTGTAGTCAAAGATTTAAATGAACCCTAATTGTAATGAAACGTTTACTACCCAATGAAAATAATTCATCTCTGCAGCCTATTATCAAGTTCCCTTGTGTTGAATCTCAAACCACTGCAAACAGCATCATCAGTCTTTTCACGCAGATAGGATTTGTCATGTTCTGTGTTTCGTGAGACCTCTGAGCTCTCAGTCCCGAGGTCTGTTTCCAATTCAGCACACTGTGTTCCCCTGTCTATTACTTCAGACAGTGTGGCAACCTGAAGCAAAGCTTAAAAAAAAAAGAAAGACAGGAGTGACCGAACAGTTAAAGGGGAAAAAAACAGTGACAGAAGAGAGTAGAAAGGGATTAACTGTCAGAGAGAATGTGAGGCTAATTGAAGCCAGTTTTGCACAGCTGTTTCTTGTTGCTGTGCGGCACTGCACGGAGCGGCTGGGAGGATAGGATCCAGATGTGATCTTGCGCCGAGGATCACCCGCCAATAACAATCCTCAGAAATACCAGCCGTATAGGAGACGAGGGCTATTAGAGTGTCCGTGCTTGCCTACCCCTGACAAAACATCACTTCTCCGCATCTGAAAGATAACCCAGGCCTGTGCTTTTCCCTCTTGATTGCAGGTCTCAGCTCGGCTCCCGAGCGTTGTTAACACTGTCATTTTGTTATATTGCCAGCCACTGCCATGACCTCTGTATTCAGGTGTCACAAGGCAGCGTAAACATCGCTTTGACACATTTGACTATTCCAAAAGGCGGCTCGCAGCGTTTCAGAATGGTTTAGCATATTTGTCATATGGCTTTTGAAACATTCAACCAAAACGGATTAAAGCTTCTTTTGTGTGTTCATCTGTTAAAAGTGTTTCATTTAAATCATCATGGAAACAAATATCCTTTATCAGGTTGGCGGGATGCAGGGCCCATGATTGTGCGCAGGCATTTATTCACTCTTCTACTTTAAGTGGAGAGACACTGGCTGGGAACAAGGAGGCCCAGTCACTGGGAGAATCGGAGTGGTCAAGTGAAAGGAACTTATCGCCATATTATGCTTTTTTAATGCCCCTGTCCCCTTGTTCGCAGTCCTCATGCCTTTCACCCCCCTTCCATCATTTCCCACTTGGCTCAGACAAAGAGGAGTTAGCATTGGTTCCCCCTTTTCTCCACGCCTTCCAGGGTTACTTCAACGCTTCTTTCTCACCTCCTGTTTCTGTCTCACATTCGGACTCCCTCCGTCCATCCTTCTTTGTTCCCTCTTCTTCCTTCCCTCCATCCTCTCCCTGCCTCTCAGTCACTGTTCCTTTTCTGTCTCCATTTGTCTACCCATATCCTTCTCTCTATCCCCACCAGTCTGTCTTGGCCACCATGCTGTCCAACTGCAGCTGGCCTGTCATCGCCCAGAGGAAAGCTGACATCCAGCTGCATTTGAGTTTTTATTGAGGACTGTATTCTCTGTATGAGAAGTCTCACTTCATGGTTTGATATACTTATCAAACCATGAAGTGAGACTTCTCACATAGAGAATAGAATATAATAACACACTTTTATTGCTGTATTCATTTCCATTTTTTTCCTACACATTTTATTTTCACATGTTTTTGCTGAAGATTTTATAAGATGTCACTCACTGCTTACTGTGTCAGTGTTTCTGTATTTTGAAGAGACACTCAACACAATGTTTTATAGCATTACTATCATCAATTATCAGCTGAAACACATGTTATGCTTACTATTGTTCCAACAGCAAGCATATCCAGCAATGTCTCTGACCCAAATAATCACTGCCTCACATCCTGACAAGACAATGATAAAGATAATGTGTGGCCTTGGCACACACACACACACACACACACACACACACACACACACACACACACACACACACACACACAGTGAATGTGACAGAGGATCTTAGTCTAAGCCAATCTCACTCCCGAGCTCTTCTCTCCACGTGTCAGTCGTGAGATTTATGACTTTTGTCAAGTTCACCTCATCTGTCCCTTCTCTGATTTCACTCCTGCTGGGCCTTCTGCTGTCAGAGAACAGGACCTGCTCTCTTGCTACACACACACATAAACGTGCATAACATTCTGTCTGCTCTTGCTCCAAGGGTGGAATGTGTTCTGGGTGCTGTTGTTTATGTGTCTTGTCCTCAGCTGGTGTCTCTGCTTGTTGTCTTTGCTTGTTTGTCCTAGCAGAGAACTGTAGCAAGATGTCATACTTGTGGTAGGTTCACAAAGTAACAACAAAGCAGGTGCTGCCACGGTGCCCTGTTGTTCCGTTCGTAGGAGAGATTTTCATGATTTGGTCTGCAAAACTTAAGAAGACACAATGGGAGAGACAGGAAGAGGTTTAGTTTGGATTGTTATGTCTTGAAATGAAAAAGAACCAGAACATGTAAAACTGTAAATACACCCCCTTCTCCATTTCACACTCACACACGCACACACACACACACACACACACACACACACACACACACAAACACACAGACTGAGGATTGTATTGCAACATTGACAAGTCCAAACATCCCTGAGGCTTAATGCCAACACATGCCTGTGTATGTGTGTGTGTGACCAAAGCCAGCCGTTATCTTCTCTCAGCTTTAATTGAGCCCTTCAGAAATCCCCAAAACTATTACACGCACACACGAACACACACAGGGAGTAAAGCCTGGAGGCTCTATCTCTGCCTGGCCAGGTGTTCCCGGCTCCGCTGCCAGATGAACCACCTGCAGATCACAGGTGTGGCAATCGCCAGGGAAGAGAACAACACAGCTGCTCCTTCAGCCTTGGGGAGAGAAAAAAAGTAAGATGGAATGGAATGGTTTATAATCAACTGCTGGTAGCAGGAAGCTTCACACATCAGGCATAAGTACACATAGTATAAAGTAACATTAAATTGTAGGTGGTGTTGTCATTGCCTGCTTTTCAGTGAACACAACTTTCCCTTTCTTATTTGCTAGTTAAGTGCATTGAATTGGAGCAGCTCAGTGTTGGTTTTGACAAGAGTGGGAGTTTTTGACACTGCATGTAAGTATATTTATTATTGTTATTATATTGAAAATAGAAAGCAATATTAATGGTAATGTCTTACATTACTCTTTTTCTGGCTCCTCTCTTTCAAGGGTAATTTTATTGCACCCACTAATCACTAAATCAGATATAATCTGTTCTACTACAAGTGGTATTTGTTTTTATGATAACATTTTCATTTTATCATAAAAACAAAGGGAATTTTTTAGTTCTGTCAGTATAGATTGTTTTGCTTCATACTTTTTGTCCATGACTGTGATACATTACTATGATAACTAAGATACATTAAAGGCGCACCATGCCAATTTTACACATGCAGTTCAGTTTACACCTCATGAGGAGTACTACTTAGCCTGTAAAAACAACCGGATGATGTCCTCTGTGGCTCTTGAGGGAGTTGTCCAAAGTTTAAAAAATATCCCAGATGATGTCATCAGGGTTATTTCGGCTATGTCTTAAAGAGTGTGGGACTTTTGTCTCCCCCCTCTGGCAGTGAGAGTAAAGGGGGCGCTCAACTGTGATTGCCTGACACAGGAATGCAGCACGCTCTCATGTGCACCCCGAATGACAGGGACGCAGAGAACGCTGGTTAAAATGGATTTGTTTTGATGGTCCAACGGCCCAAAAATGTATTTTTTGACAGTCCACCGGCCCACTGGGATTTGTCCCAGTACTCCCGATGACCAGTACACCACGGGCCGTAACCTCCTGTTGCGGCTGTAAAACGGTGGATAAATTGTTTTGAGTGACTTGTTCCACTGTCAGAATTTGATCCATTTGGTCCGATAACAGTTGGAAAGTCTAGGAAAGCTGGACGATTAATGGCCAGACGACCAACATGGGAATGTTGCACCCAACATGAGATTTAAAAACTCAGATATACTGGGAAATACAGAGAGATTTATCTGGCAGTGATAGGCTTAATCAGCATTGTGTGAACTCATTTGGCAAGAGCCTGAATGTAACGGACATTTATTTATATGTAAAAGTTCTGCGCTGCAGGTTTAACCCTAAAATTCTTATCAGTCTGCATTACAACCTAGAAATGTGGGGGATCATAAGAATTGGGCATTAAGGAGGAATGGAGGATCTAATGAAAGACACGGTTATGTTGCATTATGAGAAATGTAGGATCCAGTGTTCTAGTTAGTCTCTGTTGCTTTGATTTTGACCATTCTTTCTTAAATTTGAGCATTTTCCCACCAGTGTTGTGACTTTTGCCCCACTATTGATATCAATTATTTGGCTTTTAATTCATGTTTACACTTAAAATGATTCATTAAACCGCCAGTACAAATTTTTCTTATTATCTAATTATTCTTTTTATAACTTAATTATCTAATATCCTAACACTGGGGAAAAAATGAACATGTTACAGTACAGTTACAGCATAAAGGTTTCACTTTGTCTTTACGATGTGACAACCGTTACAAAGACCTATAAATGATGTGATTGATACATTTCAGATTTTAGCCCTAATTAAGGGTTTCCTTTAAAAAAAAGGTGCCAATGTCACAAATCGTATACTGGCCAGCTGTGAACAAAAGAATGCCTCTTGTACTGAGAGGAATGTCCAATGCACGAAGAAGTGCGTAGACTTGCTCACTGTATGTGTTAGGTCTGTGTGTGGGCCTGTCCACGTGTTAGAGAGCCCACGCTCTTTTAACACACAACTTCTCCCAAACATGGAGTTGTTTATGAGAGCTATTCATGTTTATGTGCCGACAATTGGGGTAAGGCTAGCAACACGGAGCAAGTTTTGGTCCATGGTATCATTTTCCAATTAGCAAAATTGCTGCATTTAAGGTTTTAACTATAAGTGCCATAGATGGATATCCCTGACAGCATATCTGGTACATAAGTTAAACAAGAGAGCGGCTGGAGAGACTGCGAAAAGTGCGTGGTTGTTGAATATCGTTTAAGGGGAGTTATTGGTGAGAAGGGTTTGGCGTCTGGCTACGCACTTGGCCTCCCTGTGTGGAAACTTTCGGAAGATGCAGCCAAGTGAGCGTGTGACCCACCGCTCATAAATTTTAAGCACACATGCAGCCACTCTCTCAGTCTGTCTCTCTCATACCAGCATACAAGCACTTTTCTCACTCACTTTCCCCTTTCACTCATAAACACACACTCGTGCATGCATTTCTCTCTCTCTCTATCATACCCGTGCTTCTTATATTTACTCATCTCTTATTTGTCTCTGTCTTGTATTTGCACACATACGCACACGTTGCACCCGAAGAGCAGCCGTGTGTCTCCCCTCTGTGTGCAGAGTGTAATAGGAGATCTGAGGGTTTTCTGTGGGTGAGTAGGCGGGTCAGGCCTTACTTAAACTAATGGCTCCCAGCAGTGTTGAATAGCCAGACACACTGGAGCCGAGGCCTGAGGTTTTGGAATGCCACTGCCGGCTCAATGCCTGCCTTTCATCGGCACCGCGAGTGAAGGAGAGAAAGAGAGAGAGTATGAGAGAGAGAAAATAAGAGAAAGGAGGGGGAGGAGAGAGAGAGAGCAAAATGCGGGGCCCATTTGTTATGGGTGATATGAGGATGTCTGAAAAGGAGGGCACAATGGTCGTGGAATGGAAGGACAGAGGGGGGGCGAGGGTGGGTTGGTGGACTGTGGGGAAAGAGAGGAGGGGAGAGGCGTGTTCAGGCTAGTGGGATGTCAGGAGGGGGTAAAGTACCAGGCAGTGGTTGTTTTGTGTCAGGGCACTGTGGGACCCCCCTGACCAGCCACCCATTTGTTTTCAATGTCTTTGGGATGAGCTGTGAACGAGCCACAAGGGAATCAATGTTTTGAATTGAGACCATCTACAAACTAATGCAGATGATTTTAAACGTTTTTCCTTCTTTTTGGTCTTTCATCCAAATGAATTCAGCATTTTTTTTACCAACAAAAACATATGTTTTCTCAAAAAAAGGTCTCCACGGTAGATACAATTGACAATACCAGCACTTCATAAGTAAAAACGGGTTCTCCGTGCATCTTCCAGCAATATGCAGCTGAATCAGGTGCTTCTCAGATCAGGGACAGCAAACGTTAGTCTGTTTGCTCTATTAAAGGCTGCACATGGCTGACATACTTCTGCCTGTCCGCAATGTTAAAGGTATGCTGTGAAGTTTTTGACCACTGGTGTTGCTATGGAGCAATGATTTGACAAGTTTGTTTGTTTTGTATTTCAGCATTCATATGAGGATGCGAATGCACTTAGTGCTTTTAGTGGCAGTAATGTGCCAAGAAATGTAGCAATGCACCAGAAAAAAGACAGAGGAGAAGACAATGACAGCTAGCTGATGAAACAATACAGGTTGTAAAATATTCAAAATACTGACTTTGTAAATATTTTATTCAAAATTCACTGCAGGCGCAGGACAGTAGCTCTATTAAAGCTTCTATCTTTCACACCAACAACAACACACTGTCCTCAGAACCAGCTGTCCTCACATTATTTAATAATTAGTTGAATAAATTCAATTGACAAAAGTAGTTTGCTCCATGAGAAGTATGCTGGAATAAAACAGCATTATTTTTTTTATTGATTCATTTCATTGTAGACAAAATTTCACTACATGTAGACAAGACATATGACTCAAATGGTTGCTTCTCTAAATGTGCTGGAAAAAAGGACCATCAGTGGCATCAGAATCAGTTGGGACTACTACATTTGTAGAAATGGAGGTATATCTGTTCTGTGACGTCAAATTTGCTAGCAGCACTTCAAAAGTAGTTAGCGATGTGGATTGCCCCTAAGCGGCAAACTTTCTGTTGTCTCCAACACTGTTTTTCTGTTTATATTTTAAGGTAGATGACAAGGGTGTAAAAAGTAATTTGATGGAATGCTATATATGCTACTTGCTAGCCAAGTCAAATGATAAATCCTGAGCTGCCGCTCAGATGCAGTCAATCAAACTTTAAAATTGTGAAGTCTGACCACAGATGCAGATATCTCAATACAACATCCACATTTGGCTATATTTAAGTGCATTGTGAGTGATAACAGGAAGAGGCACAGAATAAGAATCTTTGCCCTCAAAGCTAAGAGGAGTAAACTATGTCATCTGGCATGTTTGTAAAATTGTTTATCCATTCAGCCACACCCCTTACCAGAACCATTTTGTGGTTTTCCAACTACTATTTAACTAGAAGTGGAGAAAGAAGAATAGATTTGAATGTTTTTTTTTTCTGTTTCTTTGGTATTTAAAGCTGATGAAGTAGAAGTAAAAGTGAGTGTATGTGTGTGTATGTATGGGAGGGTGATGTTCTGGGAATCTCTTCCCTCCAGTGCCATCCTTCGATACCAGAACAAACACATATAGTAATATGTTTTTATTCACATGACCTTTCATTTATCTGATCCTGCAGAAGCAAAGAGAAAAAAGCCTCTCCCCCTCACTTTACCCTTAATTATTACCGAGAAGCATCTTGTTTAATCTCTGTTTTTTTTTTTTTTTTTTTTTTTACAGTAATCGGTCCTCCAGACAGACATGGACCTGGAAAATGACGTGTCCCTATTAGATAAATATGCTGTGGAGGATGTAATGGAAAATATGGTCGTGCAAGATCAGACAGGGAAATCTATGGCTGCATCAGATTAGCCAGCATCAGGGATCTGAACAGTGATGAGATGGAGGGAAAAGGGGGAAGGAGAGAGGGAGGGGTACCATGCTGGTAAGATGGTTAGAGAGACAGAGGGGCAGCAATAATGAGGTTTGATGGGAAAAAATAGCAACAACATGAATAATTAACCAAAAGAGACATTTTTATCAGATAGCAAGAAAGACAGAGAGAGAGAGAGACCATGAGACCATTTTATAAAGGGCTCTTACACACTAAACCAACATTCTTTGGCCATTTTTGAGCGTCCGTTGGCGGTGGAAATTTATGTGTGAATTCTGATTGGCTATAGCAAACCAGTGATTTAACCCATTTGGTGTGGTTTCTCCTTATGTTTCAACTTCTCAATTCATCTTCCGCAAGCAAAAGATCACAGGCTGACAATGCCAAGGGCGACGCAAAACCAAATTTTACTGTGCAAGTTGCAACCTTTAATCATAAACATTCTCAATATTTATTTCTATACTCTTTAAACATATTTGCAGAGATGTTAAAATTGTAGCTTGTTTTTTTGTTTGTAGTTTTTTTTTTTTTTTTTTTTTGACTGACTAGTTTCTTTCTCACTTGTGGGTGCAGAGCGTTCATATATAGTAGCGGTCATCTGGCCGTCATTTATCTTTGTGGTGTGTTTAAGGTGATACAAAGAAAGTCTGCCTTTATCTTTGCTAGTTTTCTCAGGTCAGCTTGTTGTGTCAGGGCCCTATAGAGATCTGCTGGCCAGTGAAGTCGAGGCTGGCGGGAATCAGGCCAGAGAATGAGATGTTCTGGCTCACTTTCCACACTGTATGATGATAGACAAGCTTGGTAAGTCCGCATTCACTTCACACATGCACATAAAATCTCACAAAGATTGATCAACACAGTGTGAAGTGGGAAGCATCTGATTATAGGAAGCTGTGGCTGGTATAAAAAAAACACACACAAAGAGGCATGATAGTTGTTTTTTTTATAGCTTATGAAAATCTCTGTCATCATTTCAAACTTATTTGGCAGCTACTTTCCCAGTTAAATCCCATTTCTCAGATTACCCTTTCAAACTCCTCAGTGAGTGTTGGGAAAATGTTTTCACCATGTGCGTGTTGTATTGCCTGATGAAAATGAATGTGATTCCAGCAACAACAAGCAATGCTCATGAGGCATTTTGCCAAGCAGACCTTGTTTTGTAAGAGGATATCTCACTCTCACCCTCCTAATTTCTTGACTATCACCACACTAGAGGATTGTTGATAAACTTATCAAGCATCAAGTGGGACAAGATCGGGATCATGTGTATAAAATTCAGTGAGGGGGGGTTCCCAACCCAGTTTGATATGTGAACTTTGAAAACGGAAAAGTTTTATCGGACAAAACTGCAGGGTTCCCTATTCACTGGACCCATTACAGTAGAAGAGCGAGGGCCCCATTGCAGAATTGAGGGCCAACCCTGTCTCCTAGAAAATGTTATTCATCCAACATTATGTTGCTAGCAAAACATATTTGCTGTCAACATAATAAAGTATAAACTTAATTTCTAGGAGACGGGATGGGGAGCACTCAAAAAACAAAACAAAACAGCATAATGTGGCAAAAAGTTATGGCTCCACTTTTACTGTGGTGCAGAAATCTGTGATTGTGTGGTCATTCATCATGTATTATATTAGCCTATTAAATATTGCCAAGCATGCATACCAAAAACCTTGCAGTGCGTAATTTGAACTGATGCTGATTTGCTGCTCGTCTTGTCAGCTGGGAGATGGAGGACAGACTTAATTTTCGAGAGTTGTACAATTCTGCTTCAAAGAGTGTCTTTGCATGTTGTTAAACCTTTCAACTTGCTGGTTTGCATTTTGTACTTTTTACCTGCACCCTGTTGCAACATGCCTGCTCCAGTAGAGCCCCTTGATTTTGTTTTGCTGTATTGCTATTGTTGGTGTGAAAGCCCATCTATCCAGAGTTAAAAAGCCATTTAGTAAAATTGAGGTTAACCATCAGTCCCCTTTTTAGAGATGCAGTCTACCATTCTCGCCACATCCACCACTTCTGTGTGCTTCTTTCATGCAGCTACAGGCCGGCTGCATCGGCATCTATTGTCATGATAATGACTCCTGAGAAAACAGTTTTCACTAGAAGCACATGCATCCACTGAGTTTGTTGTCAATTACAAATTTGTTTGCTGATGTCAATATAAAATATAAGACATTGTGTAATGAAAAAAAAAAAAAAAGATTCAAAACTAAATCTTACTTAAATTTCAAGGTGGAAAAAGCAATGCTTGAAAACGGAGGCATACACACACTATATTGGACGTTTATTCCTTCCTTTTAAACATCCTGTGGTTTAAATGCACACACGCATATGCGGAGGACTGATGTACTGACTTTTGGTGAGTCTATCTGGTTTACTCAATCACCAAGTCTTCAAATCCCCTATTCCCGCTTCTCCTCCTCCTTCTTCTCTCCCCATTTTTTGTCCTTTCCAAAAAAATGCTGTTTACTTTTTCTAAAAGTGGAAGAGGGAGCGTGTGAACAGAAACAGATGCTGCATACTCTCTTGTTCTGTTGCTCCCTCTCTCTCTCTCTCTCTCTCTCTCTCTCTCTCTCTCTCTCTCTCTCTCTCTCTCTCTCACTCTTCATCTCACACACATGCACACAATGGCAAACAGCTGCGTGACGCTTGTGCAGCTACAGTAAAAGGAAGCCATACAGCATGCACAGATGCAGCATGTTGACTTTCCATTACAAAAGTAATAGGTTTAAGGCAGTACAGATCACTTCATCCCTCTACTTGTTTGGGAATATTTTGAAAGAAGTAGTGCACAAACGTAAGGCCAGTATACTTCACACATACTTTATTGCGTCAAGGGCGGTCATTAGCATATTTCTGATGATCATATACAGGGAAAGAAATGTGGCTACTTGTCTGCTACCTGTAAATCCAATATTTTATTTTCTGTATACTCTTTCTGCTTTATAGTCTCTCCTCACTATGATGACACCTTCTCACATTACTGCATAGCTGCTCTAAAAAGCACATACGTATTTGCTATTTGGATGACAGTTGTGTGATCTTGTTCAGTTTGAGTGTATTTCCACCCTAGTGCACATGGGGATAGTGATGAATCATGGGAGTGATGTTTTCTTGTGAGAAAAAGTCTCCCCATATTCAAGTTACTGTGGCTAATTGTTTTTTAGTGCTGAACTGATGAACTGAGCAGACACATGGATTCAGTCATTCAACAGACAATTAATTACTGACAATTTTGGTAATTAAATACTGTCTTGCAGATCCTCATATTTGGGTGTTTTCTTGCTTTTCTATTTTGCCTGTCATTCTGTCAACTGAATACATGAGTTTGATGACTGTTAATCAGCATTTGACATCATTTAAATTGAGCAATGCACTGATTATTCAAAATAATAAGTGTTATAGATTAAATCCTAATGTAAGTACTTGTTAGTTGCAGTCCAGGTCATTAATCATGTAGCTGATAAGTTTTGCTCTAAAACAGCATAATGTGAAACATTACAGCTGATCGCACAAAATTATAGATTGCAACACTTTTGGAAAAACTGTCAGTGAATGGATTCCTTGGTCAAAATGATATTGCTTTTAAAATTATAGCACTTTTATTAGATATTAAATGAGACACTGAGTGGCATTTCTTTTTCACATGGACACTTTTTCATGTCATTCCTGTAAGTTCTCATAGATTTTAGTTGAAATTTAAAAAGGTAAAAAATTAAATATGATTCAGCATATAGGGGCTGTCCTTGAGGCGAGTGAAATGAGTTTTCAGCCTATGATGGAAGACGGCAAAGGACATTAACGAGCACGCTCACTTATCTGTCACCTGCCACTCATTTCACCTGGGTTTTGTTCTAGTTCTGCCTCAAGACTTCGTCCATCAGTAGTGTCAGTAGCAGCTCATCACCTACTGTAGCACAATAGCTCTGTGGATTACAGTATATAGCTTCAGATGTGAGGCCTTCCTCATTTCTGCATCTTTCCTCCACCCCCTCCCTCTCTCCCTCTCTCGCAGCCACCTGGCCCTGCCTCTGAGCCTGCTGGCTGACCAGATGCACTCTGAATAGAGCAGGCCTACAAGGAGAGAGGAGGGGAGATAGAGGTTATTACGGGTGATTATGCAGTCAAATCTATTTTTTGACAACCTATAGCAATATAATAATGAATCATAAATCCTTTTGTGATTATGTTTAGAAACAATTAGATATCACAGATTAGTAGTGTGAATTTCACCTGCATTCTTTAAAGTAAAAACATTTCTTACCCATTTTGATCAGATTGCACTTTAAGTTATTCAGTGCGCTCCTTGAGCAAGTATTTGATAGTGTATGGGGGCAAAGAGAAGGGGCCGCACCTTCCTCTAATGAATTGTTTGTATTTTTCTGACAGCATTTGCTTGTTTATTTAGCCAAGTGCCTGTGGATTCTCACATGTTGATCGTGTTCACTCAATTGTCAGTTGTCTAATTAAAAACAGATTAATGTCGTATTTAAATCAGGCTTAGAATGAACTTAGCACCGTCCTCTGTACTTTCTAGAAGTAAACTGGTGGAATAATAGGCAGGAGTGAATAAAGCACGCCGGCTGCCCAGTCCCAGCCAAGCTCCATTATCTTAACCTGCATTGTCCCTACAGCAACACTTGTGTGCGAGGCTGGGCGTAAATCAGACAGTGATTTAAGTTTAACTCAGTGAAGATGGAGCGCAGAGGATAAGAGAGCAGAAGAGGAGAGAAGAATAAGTCATTCATGCTCCTCAAGTGTCCCCCAATGGGTTGGCTGGCGAGGCAGGGCTGAGCCAGGCGCATTAAAGAGCTGAGACAAAAGAGGGCATCAATGAAAGAGCCTGAAGGAGAGGGGGGGGGGGGTAGTTAGTATAAAAACATTTTAAAGGGAGATCCCCACTTCTCTTGAAGGCGTAGAGGGGAGTGTGGTAGGGAGTGGGGTTGCAAAGGACCCACACCCTCTCAAACACACACATGCATATGCACACTCTCACACACACACTTTTGTCTCCCTTGGCACGGTGTCTTGTTTAGCCTTTAGGTGCCAAAGCAATTAGTTATGTTAATTGCAGGGTCCATTGCCGGTGAATGCAGTTTGAATAGAGCCAGTCAGCAGTGGATGATTGGCCAGGATCCATGGGGGAATAGGTGGGGAGGAGGAGGGGGGGTGGGGGTGTATGGGAGGGTGGGGGGTTGTGACGTCGCCAGAGCACCCGGCCCATGAAAACAGAGGAGAGGACAGTGTGTGGGAAAATAGGGGAGGAGCTAGAGCCGAAAGAGAAAGATTGAGAGGGTGGGAGGCTCAGAGCTTGAGAGAGCGAGCACAAGAGAGGACACAAATTCAGTGAGAGAAAGACAAGAGAGAGATTCAGAAATAAGTGCAACAACGGACACAGATTGAGTGAAGCAGAGAGCGAGAGTGGTAGAGAGAGGGCTTCACATGAGAGAGGGAAAAACGGCAAAGAACATAGAAAGAAACTAAGGAGAGAGAGAGAGTGTGCGTACTGCAGCATTGCGCTGGTCTACTCGGTTATCTGTCTCCATCTGGCTGCCATCTGTGTCTCTGGCTCTGGCCTTTGCCACACTGGAGCTCACATATGTGGGAATGCAAACACATGCCTGACATATGAAGGCGTGGAGTCACAGAAAGAGACAAAAAGGAACGGATAAGAGAGCAAAACCCTGCAACTGCAGCTGACTTTCTCAAAGGACTGAAGAGTGGACTCTACTAGAGTGGAGGTAGGAGAGAAGAGTGGATTTCACTCTGAAATTGTGTCTTTCTCAGTGCGTTTTCGGCAAAGAGTGTGCATTTATTTCTATTAGGGTTAATGTGTATGCCTACTTCTGCAAACTGCATTTATATGCGTTGTGTGTGTGTTCCATCTTAATTCCCAGAGCTGCTCTGTACTGTACAGATGGTGCCTGATCCTTTCCCTTTTATCTCTTCATCCTTGTCTACTGAGGTAGGAGGGAAGAACGGATGAATTTTTCTGCCTGCTTCTATTAGCAGTGCACAGCAAATGTCTGCTGTCATATGGACACAATTCTGATTGCTTAAGAAAACTGTTGAAGCTTAGATGTAGTTAGTAGTTTTCTTGACTATGATTGATATGTTTTTTAGTTTTGAGGAAAAATCCCTCAGAGCAAATAGTCCAAATTTTGTCTCTCCCTCACTCGCTATCATAAATACTCTGCCCTAAATGCTCTGGTGACTTTCCATATTTGGCATCATTGAGAAAATCAGTAGCAATAGGAGATTTTCTATACAAGGTACTTCTGCAGTATGTTTAATTTTCAAGTTTCTCCTGCTTCCATTTTTGGCAAGTACCTGGAATGCTCATAATATGCAGTGAAATATATTTTCTTTTTTCCATAGAGAAGATATATATGTGAGCGTCAAACAGTGCTACTTCAACCGGATAAATAAACCCAGCAATGTGATCGGCTTCATGTGGGATTTATCTCTCTCAGCTGTCATTTACTCAGATAGTAATCAGTTTTTCCACATGGCAAACAGAGCAGAAGAAACTAGGTAAATAAGACGTGTGCATCTGTTGTACAGTATCCCAGACATATGGGAAGAGGAGGGAAACTGCTGTGTGTGTCTTTCATGCTGTTCCGACATGTTACACAACACTGTCATCAGTGGGAATATGGATCCCAGTGTAGTGCAAATGTCACGTTGTCATACCATTGACATTGTGTATTAAGCGAGCATCCCCAATCACAGTGATGGAACAACTTTTTTTCACAAGTTGCCTGTCAACAGTACCTGGCAGGAGAAAATGTGCTGATGTTTTTGTGCATGTGGTGAATGTGGAGGGAGGTGAAGGAGGAGGAGGAGGTGTGTGAGGGAGAAGCAGACAGAGAAAAGGCAGAGAGACCTGGCTAGTGTCACACCAGGCCAGGCCAGTCCATCAGGGAGATAGGAGCAACTAACTGTCGGCTGCACAGTCTCAAACCAGAGACCCCTGTCTGGTCTGCTGGACACTGTCACACTCCTGACAGCAGACACTGTTCTGTATGTGTGTGTGTGTGTGTGTTTGTATATGTATTTGTGCAGAGATCAAGGACATGATGTTTCGGATTGTTTTATACAGAAATATTATTTAAGCTTCATTCATTGCTGATGTGAGGTTATTGTTTTTGTCTTTGAGGTTTTCAATCACATGATAAATGTATGGTTGTGTCTAAGGAAGTGAGAGCGTGTGCATGTGTCTACCAGGTGTCCTGTAGACGTTTTGTCTGCTCAAGTACAACATTGCTTGTCTTATAGCTTTCTGTAGCTTTTGTCTTCTTGACCTCCCACTCCCAGCTGTGAGTCTCTCTACTGAAAGTGCAGTAATAAATGGAGAAACAGGCCACCATGAACCTTGCTCGCTATGCTATTATCCGAAGAATTCATCCACAGAATGCCCCCTTTTTCTACACACACGCAAACACAGACACGTACACACAGAATGGAGCAGCTGCTTTAAGAACTGGATGCAGGAAGTGCTCTATTAGTTCCAGTGGTGAGGACTGTGATATCTGGCCCCAGGGGATCAGTGAGAGGTTGTGTGTGTGAATGTGTGCACTCGCTCTTGTGTTTGTGTGTGTGCGTGTGGACATAAAGTGTTAGGCCATTTACTCAACAGAAACCGCTCAGTCACTTCAAGTAGCACTCTGAAAGATTGTTTCATCACGGGAAACGTCTCCTGACTGTGTAAATGGCTGTGTGTGTGTGTGTGTGTTTTAGCGAGTGTGCAGAGGCATATCTGTGTCAATGAGCATCTAACCACCTGCGCTCATTCCCTCCCTCCTATTGCAACCCCACTGACATTGTATGGCAGCCCCTCTCCTTGTGCTAAGTGCATGAGTCAGAGGTCTCTTGCAGGGGTCTAGTGACCCTTTGCTGGCCTGAGAGACCCGCTCACTGACCCAAGACAAGACCTTTATTTACTGGGCTGGTGTGGTCTGAGAGGGAAGAGTATCAGCAACATGTTTAAAGGCTGTAAAATGACCTCACAATTGAATTCCTGAACTGACTTCAAGTGTTCAATTGAGATTAATTGGCTGCCTAAACATATTAACAATAAATGACATAAACATGAAACTAATGATATCTGCAATATGGTAACTGGGGAGACTATGGTCAGATTTGTGTGGTAAAGTGTGTTTTCATTTCAGTAGATTCTGTTGATAGCTGCATAGCGCATTTTTGGGGGCTGGGATAAGTCCAGAACATTCTCACAGAAACACAGCAGCTAACAGCAACAAGCAAAGAGTTTCCTATTACTCATCCAAAAGACACAAATTAACGTGACCATCCCACTCAAGACATGTGTGTGTGGCTACATAAAGATTGTAATTTCACCATCCAAAATAGGCTTTTAGCTCTGGTTAGGGTCAGCAACTCTTCAGAAAAACATCTGTGTATTTTGCTTTCTAGATGCTCAACTTTCTTCATCAGCCTTTTTTCCCTTCAACTCTCTGCCATTTTGGGCTTATACAAGACCTTACTGACCTTGTTGGCATGTAGTTTTAAATGTGAGGTTGATGAAAGCAATGAGACTCAACCTGCAGTCTATATGCAGACCGTATAACCAAAACAATTCCCTAGAACCAGCTAAGCTATGTTGATTCTCAGTGTGTTCAGCAGTACTAGCTAACGTTTCACATTTTACTGAGTCATTTGAATGTCAACAGTACAAACATTAAGTAATGGAGCCTGAAAATTTATGGTTTCCAATACCTAACCAAGGAGGAACAAATAGACAAGAGGAAGGGTGACTTTTTATGAGCCCCAATGAAAAACTGAAGCAATAGGATGCATTTAAATTTGTGTAACTTTCTGGAAAGACTGCAATGCTTTCCAATTCAAAACCCAAAAGACAAGAGTTGATACTCAAGAGAACTTGCAATAGCAAAACTTTGTATGTGCCTGTTTTGTTAGGTGTGTGGGTGGATAAGAAATGGGTGGTGCAGCCTCTCTCCATGAACTGTCTGTCATAGTCATTATTTTCACTCTTTCTCTCTCTTCTGTTCCCTTTCCTTCAATCCTCCTCTCAGAAAGCATGGAGAAAAATGGGTACAGTTTCAACACCAAAAGATAAAACTGCCGTTGCCTATTATCATTTGCTTGGCTGTTAAAACTTTGCATAGACACTCACATTGATACTTTGTTGCTAGTAGAGTATTTCATGTCGCAACTTACTCCTACCTCACTATCAAGCAGCCTTGCATATTTTGTCAAGACATCTACAAAAGAATACAGTGTATTCTTAAACACATGTGCACTCAAACCCATACAGCTTGCATACACAACGATAACACTCACAGTCTCATCAAAACACGCTCTGCCCACACATTCACAAACATACACTCACCACAGCTATCTCTGTCTCATTCTCCTCATTGTTTTTTGAGCACAGCTGGCCTCTTTGTTTTACTTATCTGTCTCTCTCAGCGGCTGTTGAGCTCTGGTCTTTTTATACAGCTGGGCTAAGCCTGCCCACAGCTCTGTTTATGGACTCTATGGACCATACAGCTCAGCTTTGATTCAGTGCATCCCAAAAACATGAGGGCGACAGATTAGTCATCCGTGTAGTGCATGCTCGGGGAAGGGATATACAGATGTCTTTGTTTTACAACAAAACAGTAAGTAGAAATGTGTGTAGTTTTTCTTGAGCTTTGCTTATGGACTCAGTGCATTTCATTGTGCTTCACAACATTGTTTTTGAAAGCCTGATATGAGAAACATGAACTTGGTACACCCTGATATACCTTGTCTTTTTAACTAAAAGTGACGGCTATGACAGAAAATATAAAGTAGTGGAGGACCAGGGAGGCAAGGGAGACCCCTGCAACCAGTGTACGTCGATCAATATTCATGTCTACTGTCAAGAGACCGATCGCTTATCTGCTTTGTCACTCTAAGTCACTCTGGATAAATGTCAATTAAATGCCTAAAATGCATTCAAAAAGGTCATGAGATGAACCATAACTGGAAGACTATGAAGCTCCTGAGTCATTCTCCCAGACTGAGTCAAAAAAGTTGGCCTGGCCCGTGGTGATAGCAACATCTGGTTGGACCTGAGCCGAGGCCATTTGGCTGTTAAGGCCTCTGACACCTGGTCTGAAACCAGCAAATCTTAATGTTCACTTTGTTTTCTCATGTCTAGGGCTCGTATTTTGTTTTATGGACTACTGTAACTCACAAGTTCAGAGAGTGTGTGTGTATGTGTGTGTGTGTGTGTGTGTGTGTGTGTGTGTGTCCCTAAGTAAGGAGGTGAGGTAAAACATTATTTTGCCAGCTTCAGTTTAAGTTGATTGTCTGGGTTTATAATGTATAGGAGCCACCCAGTCTTAATCCTCCAGACACACACAATGATATACATCTTCACTGTGTGTCAGGGGAGCTCTATAAGTCTATTTTAAGTTCATTTTTTCCATCCTGAGATGAAATGTGGAGGGGGAACAAAGAAAATAAGGACAGTACAACGTTGTTTAAATGTTGCAGCGCTTCCATATATATATATATTCCACTATAGCTGATAGTTTTTCACTTGGCGTTCTTGGGTTTAAAGAATCACCAGCCTGATGATGATTGATAGGCAGGCTAACCAATTAGTTATGGAGAGGTGAGAAGGGTTGTAACCTGATAGGCAGATAATCTACTGGCTTTAGAAAAGGGGAGTTAGTGTGAGAGAGTCTCCGTATGTGTGTGTGTGTCTGCTTTTGTGGTTTGAGGTCATGATTGACAGATTTGAATTGTCCCTGTTATGTCACAGTTGTTATTTGTGTGGATGTGTGTATATGTGCCCCAGGCAGGCCATTTCACAGGTGTGTGTGTGTGTTACTTCAGAGATAGCTGTCCTTGAATGATGAACCCAACACCTGGTAGATGGGGCCAACACACACACACACACACACAGGCATGATGACACACATCCACTTCCAGCTCTATCCCCCGCGGCCCAGCTATGTGACGCAGGCGTGTGTCTGTGTTTAAAGTTTGTGTCACTCTGAATAACACATCTATTTGACCCAGTGACAACTGAACCTGCAACAGAAATCAATTAACCACTACAGTGCCCAGCCATGGGTCTTCTTGTTGTCTCTTACAATTTCTTCAGGAACATAAAACCTGTATACTTACTGATTTTAACATACAGAGGACCAAGTAATTATCATAATAGCAATAGAGCTGCAAAATAGGAGGAGCTGCTGGTGTCTGAAATATTGTTTTAGCAATGTAAATTCCTATTTCAAAGTTTCTTTTTACAATATCCTAATTGTTACTCCTGATCAAAAAATCCAAAAGTGGACTGATTTGAAATGCTGAATGTTTCAGCAGGTTTGTACAAAGTGTAAACTCTTTCTGCAGCACTCAGTTTTTTTTAACAAAATGCTCCTTGGAGGACTAGTTTATTATTCTCCTTACATCTTTAATTTGTAGACAGGCTTGTACATTTGACATTTTAATCAACAACCAGACATTTACTAACACAGTCGCTCACTGTGCTGATGATTCAACTGGGAAAGTTTCAACGGCCACAACTGCCAGTTACCTGAAATTGTCTATGCAGAAAATGAACAGAGCCTTTACGCCTGGATGCTGTAAATAACTTGTCCAACTTTATAACTCTATTGGTGCTCATTAACTTTCAGTACTTGTTGATTGGTTTGAATCCAAACTCAAGGCAGTAACAGGGAAACGAGCTGAGATGAATTATCTCTGACTGTAAGGCTTCGGAGTGTTTGCAAAGTCACTAACTTCTAATCCCGTCCAGTATATTCTCCTAGCACTTTCCCCTGCGGTCTGACCTCATGTACACGTGGATGCCGTCCGTTTTGCTATCCAGCCTCTGCCAAACCTCCTCTCCCTCCTCTGCTTCCAGCATCACATCACTCTGCCTCTTTTACGGCTCATTCTTACATTTTATGGGCGACGTCTGTCCGCCTTGCCGTCCCCTACTTTCGTTTTTTCTCTCCCTCTGCCACTAAGTACATTTCCATTCCTGGGTCCCTTTTTTCACTATGTGGCATGCTGGATTACAGCAGTGTTTTAGTAATTATCTCACTGACTGACGAGGTTATGCGAGGGCTTCTCTCACCATCATTCTGTCTCAGGGAAATGTGATGAATTCAATTCACTGTACCTCCTCATATGTGTGCATGGAAGTCACATACATGTTTTCTGACTTTTGGCCCTTCCTTCACCTCCATTTTTCTTTTCCCCATTTCTTTTCAAAGCTGTCTCCCTCTTTCCCACTTTCCTCTCCCTGTCTATGTATACATCTTTCTCTCGCTTTCCACCTTACTGTCAACCTTGCCACCTCCCCATCCCTGCCCTCCCTAGCAGAGTGAGGAGCAGTGTGTTGACATTGGGTTTTGTCCAAATATGTAGTCTACGGGGCTGGAAGGTGGTAATGAGAGCCAAGAAAAACAGCCTGGTGCAGAGTCTGACAACCATGCTTGTCTTTCTGATGAAACCAAATGAAAACAGTATTTTATCCTTGTTATTCCCTCCCTCCCATCCTCCGTCCTTCTCTCCCTACTTGCATCCCCCCTTCTCTACCTCTGGCGCCTCTAATTTGCAGACTAATTTCTTATTCCTGTCCGTACCTGTTCACCTCTCCTGAACTATCTTTAAAGGTGCTACAGAGAAAATACACAGGCAACATTTTGGCCTTAATGTCTTCAAAAGGGATGGCAAGTGATCAAGTCACTTAAGCTGTAAACGGAGATAGAAAAAATGGTCATGAATATGATAAAAGTCCCTCTTCAACCTTGGTTGAAAAGGGAGGAAAATTGGTCCCTAAATACCCTCTTTTGGTTTAGTACAGAATAATGGAATTGATTTTTAAATGATGAAAATAGGTTTGTAACATGTAGTTGTTATATTGTGAACTGTATTGTAAAAAGGATTTGGTGACTGCATAAGTGGGAAAATAAAAAGAAAAGCCTGTATCGAGGCTCCTCAACAGTATGAGGAGGTGTCAGCCCCAAGAGAGCAATAATATAAATTAAGCTAATTGAAATCAGCAAAGAGGGGACACGTGTCTCCTGCTTTTCAGAAATTTGACACCATCCACACGTCGAAAAGCCTCTAAAATACTTAGGTCCTTGAAACTGTCGTCTAGCTGTGAGGTTATAACAACAATCTGACAGCAAGAGAGACCATGCACTGTTGGTTTATCTGTTTTAAAAGTGGATGTGGTTGTGTGTCGCTGCAGGGACCCTTGTCTGTGCAACGCGTGTTTGTGTGTGTGTGTGTGTGGAGGTCAGGAGGGAGCGCAGGATAGAGGAACAGATGTGTGCTGTATTGTGGTGGTGTGCGTGAACGGACGGGGACCAGGTGCAGCCTTTGTCTCCTTGGCATTTAAGTCCACTCGCTTGCATTCAGCCGCCTCGTGCCTCCCCTCCCCTCCCCTCCACTTCCTCCTCTCCTTGGAGGGAAGGCAAAGTTGTGTGTGGAGGATGGGGCTGCCTTGGCTTAGTGGAGGAGGCTCTAGCAGTCCCTTCTGCCGGAGCCTCCCTCCCCCTTCCTCCCTCACAGGTGACTGTTGGAGGTCCCAGCTGGCCAGCTTTTGGCCGATTAGATCCATATGGTACAGAAGGAGGAGGAGGAGGAGGAGAGAAACGTGCCCATCAGTTGCATGGGTGATAAGGGGGCTGTGAGCTTGTCCCTTTTTTGCCCTGAAATTCAAGACAATTCCACACTTTTTACACTTTTTCAGATAACTTATTACTTTTTTAAAATCCATGTCTGTCACCCCCCTCCTTTCTGTCTGGTCTTGTGTTTTTCGTTTTAATACCAAGACCAGACAGAAAGGAGACACCTCAGGATAATTTTCAAATCAATTTCTCTTGCCTCTGTTGAACACTTTAAATGCATGAATATAATTTTTTTTCCCCTTGAAAACTGTTAACTGTTTGGGTCCCCAAAACTCATAAAACTGTCAATATTGTTTTCAATGGCTTCACTAATTCAAGGGTACTTATTTGCATTAAGTAAAGTAAAATAAAATGATAAAATTACAATTTTTATATTTTTAACTGTATTCTGTTAAACTATATTCATTTTCTCATGTCCATTCTGACCATTTCTCACATTCATGTGAGGTAACACTCAATAAATATTGTATAAATCTCTGACTTTTTGTTTTAAGGAGCATAAATGCTTCCTTAAAAAACATATTTTGGTTAAAATAGCATGATTTATGTAGGGATGGGTGAAAAAATCAATTCACATAAGAATCTTGATTCTTATCCCCTACGATTCTACATCAATTCACAAATCTCGAAATCCATTTTCTAAGTGTTAGTTAATAATGTGATGTTGACGGAACGAAAAAGACGGAACTCAGCTGCAAGGGCAGTGCAGCACCCAGACAGTCAACAGTGTGCACATGCTAGGGTTATCTTGTAGTTCATCTTCAAAAAAAGCACTTTTAGATATAATGACTAAATAATTACCTTTGTGAGACGAACTTGACGTGTATATTGTGAACTATCTAAGAGACTCATGTTAGCGGAGCGGAGCAGTGAACTCCAGCAGTAACAAACGAGACCGGCTGACCAACACACACTGCAGAATTAAACAACTTAAACTAACTCTGAGGTAAAGAAAATAACTCAATGCTCAGTCTGTTTCACCTCAAAAAACCTGAGCCCGCTCCGCATATTGGACAGCGATGTCTTTCCCCGGAGCTAACGCTGCAGCAGAGAGGCTGCTCTCCACTGCTGGAGACATGACATTAATAACAACACAGTGGAGCACCCTGCCTCCCCCTCAGTTTGTTATTCTCATACAGGCAGGAGACTGTACGATGCTTTCAAATTAATAATTCATTACTTAATGCAGTTAACGTTTTAAAATAAAAAGGCTGTGGACCATTTATCTTATTAGCCTGATATGTTTCCTATTGTATTTCAGTGGACTAAGGTCACCAGTGAATGGATTGGCACACAGTATACTGGCACCAGAGACTGAAAACTGTGCCTCATTTTCTATTCATTCAATCGAGAATCAGTTTTGAATCAAGAATCCATTCTGCATTGAATCAGACACCAAAGAATCAGAATTGAATCGTGTGATCCCCAAAGATTCAAACCCCTAGATTTATGTGTGTCCTTCCTTAAGGTTCATGTTCCGCCTCGTCACGCCAATGTATTTCTGCACCAAAGTACTGTACTGTTACTTTTAAGGGACATTACTGAGAGGAAATTACATCATTTAAGAGTTTGGAGAAGACAAATTCAAATGCTGGTGAGTTTTGATTTTCTTTTGGAACATTTTTTGGTGTGGTGTTCTTTGACCTCTGTAAGAATTTTGGCCATATTACTTTGATTCTTTCCACCCTGTCACAGGGTGATGGGGTGATGTGGAATCAGTGGGATGGGTGGCACTGCTTCTCATATGAAGTCACTATGAAAACATTCAAATGTCCATCATTTCCACCCTCTCCTCTCCCTGCATCAAATTAGTCAGAGGCTTTCTTTGCGTTAATAGGATAACGTTGGAATATGGCTCCATTAATTGCCGCTGAGAGACAGTGGCGATGTAGTAATAGTGGTGATCCATAGTGGTGTTACTTAGAAGTGATTACAGTATTACAGTACAAGTAATAGTACTGCTATTTTCCAGTAGCTGGTGGCAATGTTCATGATTGTTTTTTGTTTGGCTGTGAGGATGACATTGAGATGTTTTAATCTTATTTTCAATATTTGACATCATCAGTTTCTTGGGAAAGTGATAAACTAATTAGGAAATGGACTGAGCTTAAATTTGACAATAATCTTTATTCAGGGATCACATATAATGAATGGACATCTTTGCTGAGTTGCTGAGAGTTAGAGAATCATGATTATGTTTCATCTCTGTGGACTCATGGTCCAGTACATGTTTAGCCTAGCTTAACATACAGAGTAAGAGAAAAAGCTAAACCCCCCCTCAAATAGAGGGAAAAAAGCCTTTCAGCAACTCAAAAGTTCTCTTATTAACATGTGTTTGTTTGTTACCTGTTAAACTAGCCACCAAAACGCCAATCACTTGGGTTTTGCTGAGGACATGACTTTGCATACCTTTTCCTCCCACCTATTGTTTTCTTTTTTAATACATTAGATATACAAGATACATTATGTATTTATGTCAGTGGTTGAACTGTTGTGAACCATTTTTCCTTCTTCTCCCAGTAGCCTATGTATGGTAAGCTAGGCCTGGACCTTTTTTTTTTTTTTTTACTAAATGCAATCTTCTCATCTAACTCTTGGTAAGAAAACAAGTATTTCACAAAAGTATGTTTATGTGTGTGTCTGTGGTTGTTATCGTGTATGTGTGTGTCTCACATAGTTGTTGCATTGCACACACCATGTATTGTCTTTCTGTTCAATGATAAATTAGTCAGGCCTGTGCTACATCTTTGCTCACCTCATCTACAATGACAAGACAGAGATAGCACAGCACAGCACGAGTACACACATCACCACGCACACATATACACACATGCCTCATGACTCACAGCTGCCAACCTTTCACAGAGAGTTTAAACTTCAGAGTTAAACCATGAGCTTAATAAATCCTAACTGAGCACATTTATTTATACATCACATCGAGTATAATTTATTTGTTCTGACTCAAAGTAGGTTATCCATCCTCACTTTACGTAAGGAGCTAAACTAATGTTCTCACCACTTTATTTGTCTTGTCGTTTCCGATTTCAGTATTTAATGGATTGCTTTCAGTCACAGTAGTGGCTCTGGGAATAGCCCTGTTCCTCTCTCTCTCTCGCTCTGTCTTGTTCTAAGCCTCATTCTGAATCATCACCTGCAGAGGCAGAGGCAATTAAAGCCGATTGAATGTTTTAATGCAGACGAAAGTCACCTGAAGCTGAACAAACAAGGAACACCTGGCTAGCAACAACAGCCATCACCACAGATGCACGTTACTTTTCCATCCCTGCAATAACAACTGTTGTAGAAAGCAAATAAGCAAGCCCAAGTAACACGCAAGATTGTAAAAATGTATAGGTATATCATCTGTTTGAGAACAGATAAATGAAGACAATTGGAAGAAAAGCAACACAGAACGGTATGAGCAGAATGTATAGGGGATTTTTTGTTAGAAGAATCTTAAAAGAGTGTACATAACAATCTGCTAGCCAGTTTTATATTCAGTTTCCTTTGGTGTGCTGCTGACAGTGTTCAAAGTGTTGTCTATGCATCATGGCATTTCCATGTAATCCTGCTGATGTGTGGTGAGGAGCTTTGTGTACCTTCTCTTTGTTCTATTAGAGCAAAGATGACAGGTGGCATTTAGACCAGACAAACATCCCACATCCTCCTCTAAGCCAATATTCACCTGAGTTAACATTTGACCACTTTGTACACTGTGTGTGTGTGTGTGTGTGTATGTGTGACTGCTGTGATAGTCATCCAGCTATGTACACTGTCTTATTGACAAGCAGAGGCAATTCTCTATGGGCTGTCAGCGCTGCATGCGCACACACCTGATGTCCCCTGTTTTGGCCGTAACCTCTGGCATGGCTAACGACACACTTCTCACACATCTTAAGATTGCAGCTGCAACCTAATTTCTCAGCTCCACGCTGAAATGGGATGCACAATAAGACATATGTTTTTATTTGTTGTGCATGTTTACATTCTATGGCTCATGTAGACCTGTCAGTCAAACACAACAGGCCTGCAAGCATGGCTTTTCAAAACCAGAGGATGACAGTCAATTTGGACATGAAACTACTGTTCACTGCCAATAGAGATCTGTTGATGATGTGTCAGCATGTCAACAAATCAAGAGCAAGTACTCGTGAATACATTACCATGCAACATAGCACAAGTTGAATGCCCAAATCCTAGCTCTTGTTTATAAAGTTGTTTACATGGTAACAGTGTTGACACTAAGGCCATATGCCCCGTTGATTCTGTTATTGAGATGTCAGTCTAATTTCCTGGCCATACGGAAGGAGTGTGCGGAGCTTTGGAACCGGTGTGTGTGCGTGCTGCAGGCTGCTTCCTGCCGTGCACTGGCAGACCGCGTGTGTGGTGGGTATGACAGTCCAAATGTCTGCATAGATCCCTCCTTCCTGCCCCCTGTGTTTGTGAACAGGTGGAGCGATGGCAGGCAGGCCACAGGGCTGAGAAAGAATGAGAGGGGAGAGAGGCAGGGGGAGAGAGAGAGTGAAGAGAACTGCAAAACAGAAGGAAGAACAGTCAAAGCTGTATAATGAGTTGCAGACATGACAGATGAGTTGCATAGGGCAGATTGAAAAAGTGTGCAGATAGACGGATTCAGGGGAAGGCAAACAAGGCTGAGAGATTTGTTGTCAGAGTGAGAGTTCAGCTAAGTTTATATATGTGTGCATGCAATTTAACTGTTTTCTAATTTTTTAATGCATTGATTTGTGTATGTTTTTACATATTTTTGCAATGGCACAACGCAAAATGCTTTTTATTCATACAATAGGCGTAATCCATTCCTTTCAGCTCTAGTGCATTACCTACTAACGTCTTAAACCTTCCAACTTAAGCCTTTATAAACTGGGACCCTGTGGCTCAAGGCCGTGCAGAGTTCATAGCTGTGAAAAAGATATAAAGGGTGCCATTGAAGCCAAAGCCCTAAAACCATGAAACCACATTTAAAAAGCTGCTCTCTGCTGACCCATGACCCGTGAGACCATGCTTGTCTATTAATCGTCCATTCTTGAAGCAGTTAGAAAAGTCTGATCCACTCTAAATGGAGACGGGCCCAGCCTTCATGGATCTCCAGGAGACAAAGGCAGCTTCTGATCCCACATCTCCCCACCGCCACACCCTCATTGCACTTTCTCCATACCTCTTATCTGGTGGTCTCATTCAGCGGCAATAGCATATTGAAAAGTTGCGTTTAACATTCAAAAGCTTTGGCGATCTTGTTAGTAAAGCGTGAAATAGCCCTGGCCCTGTCTCTCTCTCTTTTCTTTCGTTCCCCCCCTATTTGCTGGGGAGCTCAATGAGGGGGCATTCTTCTCCCACACAATAGCCTTCTTCAGCATTTCTTCTGTTATTGATCTGAATGGTTGGGAGTGAGGGGCTAAACTTTAGACATCTGGCCCTTTGATGGGGTGGGGGGGGGTGGGGGGGTTGATGCCCTGGCAGTATGTGCTGCATGATGTGAAGTGGATTGGGGGGGGGTGGGCATTTTTGTTTGTTTGAAACTATGGATCCAAAGCTTCTGCATTGGTTTACACTATTGAGTTCATCAGGGAAAGTTAGAGAAGTATTTTTATTTATCAAAATTCTGATAAAGCTTTGAAGACAATCGATATATTTAACAAATTGTGTATGTGTGTGTGCTGGTTATTTCATATAGAGAAGATGGTACATTGTGAAAAAGAAAATAAGCAAAGATATATTAAAACATTTGTTCATATTTATTGGTTAAACACACTTTACACATTTCATGTCATGTTTAGATATGTTCAGTGGGATTTGAGTAGTTAAAACCTGATTTTTATTTTTATTCACTGCTGTGCCCACAGTACGACGACAACAACAACAAAAGTGTTCTGGTTTTTGACCCACAGCTGACCTCTCTCCTCTCTCCCTCTGCAGACAGTAGAGAGAAGAAGAGCCCTGCCATGCCCGGTTCTCCTGTGGATGCTAAGACTCATTCCAGATCAGCCCCCAGCAGCAGCGCCAGCTCCACTATGCCACCCCTGCCTTCTGTCAACCCCAGCGGCCCTCGTCCGGCCTCTTTTTCCACCACAGCATGTAAGGGTCATTCTTAAATTCTTTCTTCTTTTGCCCTATAAGCCTCTGGTGTTACTTCTCTTGTTGCTTCTCTAGTTTTCATAAGCTACAGTGTGTTTGGAAATGAGATTTTAATGCATTTTACACCATCATCTGAATTCATGACTTACACTGAACTGGAAACGCATTGGCATATGGTTATGTTAGTCAAATAAGTAGGTCGAAAACATCTGTCCACTCTAAGCAGGGATCATCTTCATTTCTCCCCTCTTCATCTCACCTTTGCTCGCCAGTGACCAATGGGAATCATCATTCCCCACCAACCTTGAATGCAGTGCCATCTCCACCGCAGCGTTACAGCAACGGACCATCCTCTTCCTCTTCCTCATCGCTGGCCAACCAGCAGCTGCCGGCCACCTGTGGGGCACGCCAGCTGAGCAAGCTGAAACGTTTCCTGACCACGCTGCAGCAGTTTGGCAACGACATCTCTCCTGAGATTGGAGACAGCGTCCGAAGCCTAGTCCTGGCCCTTGTGGTAAGTCTTTCATTACTGTGTTCAAGATCAAAGAATTAAAAGAAAAAACAGGCATTTAATCTTTTCTTCATGACTTCAGAAATTTTTTTTTGTTGTTGTTTTTTTTTTTTACTTTAGCACTGCTAATTCAGTTCTTTAATGACTTTCCCTGTCTCCTAGAATTCAACAGTTACTATTGAGGAGTTTCACTCGCGGCTTCAGGAGGCCACCAACTTTCCCCTACGGCCCTTTGTTATTCCTTTTCTCAAGGTAAACATTTCTTTATCCTTCACTCCACCTCTTATATTTGTTTTGCATTATTCCGTTGGACTACTTCCTTTTTCATTGCATGGCATTCCCCCCTCCCGCCCCCCCCACACGCATCCCGTCTGTCAGTTAAATTATAAACCATACATTTCAATGGTTTACATGTAACCTGTCAGAATCATCCAGCCCCACTTAAAGCATTGCCTTCTCATCATCCTCACATATATCTCGGCTGTGGTTATCAACCAAGATGCATTATTAACCACAGAATAACAAGTGGTAAACAGAAAGTCATTGAACAACATAACCCTAATCCAGGATGATATGAATAATCTATGAGCAATCACAGCTTGTGATTCATGGAAGCAATAATAGAAAAGTAATAGATTCATTACATGCAGTAGGCTATAGATAGGCCTCTGTGTAGGTTTTCTAATTGAATAATGCTTCTCAACACTTCAAAGTAACCATCAAGATTTCCGTGTTGACTTGACAAGCAACAGATGAGTGTGTGTGTGTGTGTGTGTGTGTGTATGTGTGTGTGTGTGTGTGTTAAACAGCCTCTTGAGCCCCTTTGTAACCAGGGGAGTCTGCAAGAGTATACTTTTTAGGAGCTCCCCTCAGTAAAGCAGCCCATAAATCTTCAGTCAGTTGTACTGCTGTAACTTCAAGCAGTCAAAATCTGTTCTTTTTCCACACTTACCTCTTACTCACCTTTGGAGCCCCTCCATCTGTCTGTGCCGAGTGCCGAGACAAGAAACCTCTGTTCCACTCCTTATAACGAGGGGGTGGGGTCCTCATAACTTAATTCCAACTCCTTGAGAGTAGTCTCTCTTAAGAAAAAGAGAAAGATGGGGGAGAAAATAGACAGATGGGACAAAGTCAGGGGGTGAGGGACGTGGAAAAGAGAGAGAGAGATGGGTGAGGAGAAGAGAGAGGGAAAAGTGGGAACTCGGAAGTGTGAAACATGCCTATAAAGTGTTCCCTTCCCTTTTTTATGGGCTCCAGTACGCCATATGGAGCCGCTGTCCCGTTAAAAGAGCATTCAGCTGCCAAGGCGCCGCCAATCTAGCATCCGCCCCGCTGAACCCCAGAGAGCCCTCTGCTCAACTGACACACAGCACATGTGTCCGCTAGCTGGGGCCCCAGGGAAAGAAGGGAGGCAGAGGAGGATGGTAGATGGGCAAAAGAGAACTCAGGGAGAGTAGACCATAAAGCAGAGGTATTAGCATCTTTGAAAAGATGGTACAAAAATATGGTAAAGTGCCAGAGATGCTGTAAATATTATTATTACTATTAATAATAAAGACAGACCAGAAAAAGTGAGATTAGATTGGAAACTGAATCTACAGATCCTGCTAGACGATGGTTGAAAGCTACGTGATAGAAGGAGGTCAGAGTCACAAAACGAGAACGATATGGTTATTTCCTTGGTTGGTGAAGAGGAGGGAGAAGAGGGAGTGAGGAAGTGGTGTAATTGCAAACACACCAGAGTATGTTCCTAATTAGGGAAATGCAGGGAACAAAAGAGAGATGGAAAGATAGGATGGAGACAGTCACAGATAAATATATAAAAAACAGGGTAAGGAATGAGGGAGACGTGGAGTTTTTGTATCATTTGTTATAGAATGTTTCTAAGTTTGTAAGCCTCTGTATCATTATGCCTGTCTTTGCTGCAACTAACTTCACGTGCCCAGCACTCATGCCATGAGCAAGGAGTTGGTTACCAATTTCAGGAGCAGCTTAGAAAACTCAGTCATTTTCATTTAAATGAGGGAAACCACAGCCACCATGGAAGCAGCCACAGAACAACACCCAGACCCAGACTGAGCCTAACAGCCAGACCTCAAGGAGTCAACGCCCCCCTTAAAACCCCTTTACTCCCAGCCAGGCGTCTTCCCCAGGAGGCAGATCTGCTCTCTGTCTCTTAGCTCTGTTACAGTGTGGTGGTGGTCTGTCTAAGACAGTTCTGGTCTGTTTGCTCCAGACCTCCTCCCCTGTTCTTTAATGACATGTTTCCCTGGCGTTTCTCTCTTTCTGTGTGTCTCTGTCTCTGGATGAATATGTGAGGTATGACTGAAATGTCAAGTCGAGTCAATTTTATTTGTATAGCCCAATATCACAAATCTGAAATTGGCCTCAGGGGGTTTTACAGTCTGTATAGCAATACGACATCCTCTGTCCTTAGACTGTTGATTCGAATAAGGAAAAACTCCTTAAAAGGGAGAGCTACAGAGGAGCGATGTGACTGAATGTGTGTGTGGCAGAAGGTTGATTGAAGCTTCAGCCTTCTGCCACAAAAGAAATAGGAAAACTTAACTTACTTAATTTAATTTTACAATTCTCAGGGCTGCTTTCACAAGTTTATTTCTTTCTTTCTAGGCAAACCTTCCCTTGCTGCAGAGAGAGCTGCTCCACTGTGCACGGGCAGCCAAGCAGACCCCAGCCCAGTACCTGTCCCAGCATGAGCACCTCCTGCTAAGCACCACCCTGGCCTCCTCTCCAGACTCCTCTGAGCTGCTGATGGAGCCTAATGAAGCTGGTACCAAGAGACACAGCCCCAGCAGGTTAGATAAAGGGATAACCTACACTGTATGTTAGTGGAAATATATAAAATGTGAAGATATTAGTTGTCACCCTGCCGCACATTTCTGAAACCACCTACTGCTGTTGCTCTTCTTCAGGGGTAAAGAAAATGGTTTCCATGAACGTCCACCCGTAGCCATGGAACCCGCTGCAAAACGGATTTGCACCATTAGTCCCGCTCCACGACACAGCCCCGCCCACCCGCTGCCCCTCAGCGCCCAGCTCCACCCGACCCCGCCGCCCTTGCAGCACTACGCCCTGGATGACATTGCAGCGCCGCACATTCTGCACCGTGAGCACAGCCAACGCATGCTGGAGATCCGCGAGCTTAAAGACAGGCCCAGACTCCCTGGTAATTATCCAAGTTCTTTTTCAACCAGCTTTGAAAGTTTTGACTGCTGACTTTTATAATATCAAAAATGTTCCTCAATTTTTCTACTCATTTTGTAGCAGTGAGGAATGTTATTTATAGTGAACACATGTTATTGGATAGACCACTTTGCAAATTAGGTAAATACATAAAACCTTCACCTTAATCTGGTTCCTCACACTGGTGAGGAACATTTAGAAATTAACATAATAACGGGTGGTCTGTGTGTCTGCATAGCCATGGCCATATGAGCGACTGCCCAATATGTCTTAGTAGCCCACATGTGTGTATAAACAGAGCCATACTGTCCAGGGAGGGTTGGATCTACTCTGGTGTATATCTACCCTCCATTTGGGGCTTGTCAGCACACAGTGGAAACAGCAGTAGCTCACAGACACACACTTACACACATACAGAAACACACCTTGATAGGTTCATGGTAGAGGTGCTGTGTTTACGAGGCCTTAGTCCCTTGTCTGACAGCCTCCCGCCCGCCTGCCGCCACTTAACTCACAGGCACACACACACACACACAAACAGTCCACACACTCATGGCTTTGAACTGATGAACACTGATGAGAACCAGGAGTAGAGAAGAGGTCGAGGGGGAGACTAGTGTGTGTGTGTGTGTGTGTGTGTGTGTGTGTGTGTGTGTGTGTATAAGAGAATCATTATTCTCTTCAGTAGGTCTAGTGTGCATGCGGCTTCTTGTTGGCTGTTTGTTCCTAAATTTTTAAGAGATTGCGGTTTGCTTAGTCTTTGTTTTTAGTGTATGTGTGTGTGGTGTCTGAGTGTATGGACATGTATCAAGACATTTTTGAGTTCTGCGTGAGCACAAGATTGCGTGTGCAAACTATTATTACTGTTAAATGTGCAATTAGATATTGCTTAAGTTATAGTGTTGTGTAATAACTGAATTGGAATCAGATATTTAACAGTAAGTGTGTGTGTTTTCATGACTGTAATGGTCGGCAGTGAGTGTCAGAGCGGCTGGTTGTGTTTAGAAGTGGAGCCACACCACTCAGCCTGAGTGTCTCCCTACTGGAATGCTGTGAGCTCCAGGAGGGGAGGTGCAAAGGGAAAAGTTTGGGGAGTGTGTGTGTGTGTATGTGTGTGTGTGTGTGTGTGTGTGTGTGTGTGGTTGACAGCTGACCTCCAGATGTGTTCAGGCTCTGGGTGCTGGAAGTCTGTTTTGCATCCCAGGCTTCTCTTTTTCTCTTTCACTCTACCTTTCTTGCTCACTATCCCTCAGTCCATCTCGCATCTTTTGTCTCTTATTTTTTTCCTCCCCATTTACCTCAATACTGTCACTTTAACTTCAGGATGTAAGAATGAGCGTCCTTTGACTTTTAAGTAATGTCTCTTCTGCTATGTGAGGAAAGTGTACACAAAGGGTTCGTTGTGTGCTCTAAATGTGTTCCCAGTTAATGATCATAATGAAAACTATTCAACCAGTGTTAACAAATCTTAATAAAGCACCAATTTGCCACAGATACAGACATACACACACACCTTTCACTCAGACTGTCACTTGTGGCTTCTCCTACATTAAGAAGACTGTTAATCACAGTGGCCTGTGGTCTGTCTTATGTGTGTTTTAATCAGGCACTAACGGGGGATACCGCGAGGAGCCGGTGGACCACAGACTGACAGACAGAGAGTGGGCTGATGAATGGAGGCATCTGGACCATGTAAGTCTGTAGACAGGCACCACTGCTAATGGCTTGAGATACCGAAAGAATGTAAAATGTAATTTGTTTTACTGGGGTCCTTAGCAAAACAGTGTTTCACCTTCTCACAGCTTGAAAGGAATGACACATTTGCAGCACATCTGAATGTTATACAAGACATTCACACACACATATGTCATGGAGGTGTAATAAGTGATTCTTGGTTCTTTCCTGTGGAGATTTAGACACTTTTGACAACTAAAGAATAAGTGAAGTGCAAAGAAGTGTTTCTAGAAGCTATAACCCCCACAATTGTTAAATAGCAGGAGCACAACTCCCTCAAATTTTATTATATTTAATAACAACCATTGTTAAGATTTGCATACATTTCTTTTTTTTAACAAAAAGTTAAAAGCAAACTCAGTCAATATATTTTGTGTGTCCTATGTCAGGTGTTGAACTCCATTGTGGACATGGTGGAAAAGACACGGAGGTCAGTGAGCGTGCTCAGACGATGCCAGGAATCAGATCGCGAGGAGCTCAACTACTGGAGACGGCGTTCAAGCGAGCAGGAGGATCCTCGCAAAGGAGGCTCAGGCTCCGCTCCCTTCTCCAAGACACACAGCCCCCACTCTGCAGAGTCGGGTGGGTACAGCTATTTTCAATTCAGTGACGTTGGTATGCCACAAAAACCAACAATTAAGTTGTCATTTCTGTGATTGGCGCCCATTGTTTTTCCCTGAAGATTGCTTCATTACTCAGGGATGAAGCCAAACCAATGGAAATCAGTTAGTTGTTAAACTTAAAGACTCAATTCCCCAAATTTTAATAAAAATATATTTTCATAGTTATCTAAGTGGTGTTATCTAGTCTTTAAGAGTTTGAGTCATCCACCCCAAACATCTGCCATACAACTATATAAGAGTGAAGAGATTTGTGCTTTAAGTCTTAGTTCCTGAAAGTGTGTTATTAACACTCTGGTCAGGACAGCCTTACTTCTCTTTCATACTCATTACACCGTCTAGTGGTCATTAATAGAATTACACCAAAGTCACATATCAGTGTGTTAGTGAGTCCCTCTGCAGTTAGTCCCTCAGTCTGCTGTGTACTGGCAGTGTTCTCTCGGCCTTGCCAGCCTTGCCGTCCCCCTGCTGGTCCATAGTCACAGACAGGTGCCAGGACTGGCCTCAGCCATATCGGCCACAGAAGGGCTGTCCTGCCGTCCTGCCGGCTCAGAGACCCAGAGCTGGCTGACTCGCCAGAGCACCATCTGGGCCCCCAGCCGGGAAGCCTGCCTGCCTGGCCGCCTGGGCTGAGGAGGACTGTAGTGGGGGTGGAAATGGCGGTGGGGAGAGTGTATGCAGGCCTGGTTGAAGAGAGGAGAAGTGGATATAAATGAAAGAAAAGAGAGAACGCGGTTGTGAGACAGAGGATGTATGAGATGGAGAAAGAGGCGATGAGCCAGCCGGCAGTGTTGGGGAGACAGAGCCCGGTAGCGATACAGAAATGAATTAAAATGCAGGGAGAGAGAGATTTGAGGGAACAGACAGAATGTTGACACAGCTTGTTGGTCCGCATTTCCCCTCCAAGCCAAACACATTCCTTTCTAAAGCTGTCAGTTTTCAGATCCGTCCAAGACTCTGATAAACAACAATTACGCTGGTTGTGTGGCCTAGATATGTCGACTTGTTTGCATCGACGACAAAATCAAAGACTAGATGACAAAGATAATATCACTGCCTGCCTGTGTGGCCATTCTCTGTTACCTTGATTGAGCTGTCAACCATTCAAGTCAATGATTATTTCAACAATTTATCATCTTAATATCTTTATAAGCCCTGGCAGGTGCTAATCCCTTCTGTTTCTGCTTTCCTACAGACTCCCAGCGCGACTTTGCCCCGCGGCCAGGCTCAGCATACGTTACAGATGAGATCTGGAGGAAAGCTGGTAAGAAAACTAAAATTTAACTTATTGATTTGTGTCAAAAATGGTCTAGGTTTTGTTAGACACAAATGTAATGCGTTTTATTAAAGCAATAATCAAGATAACAGAAGAAAATCACATGAACCGTTAAAGATGGAACACGGATAACAGGCTACTGTATGCTGATGTGTGGTCAATTTGCTGATTTATTATTCACTGATCTACTATTTTACAAGCTTAGCTAAACTTAAAACGTTTGTCTCTCTCAATCTAAAGAAGAAGCGGTGAATGAGGTGAAACGTCAGGCCATGGATGAGGTTCAGAAAGCAGTGGCAGAGGCTGAGCAGAAGGCTTTTGAGATGATTGCTGCTGAAAGGGCTAAGATGGAAAAGACTCTGGCTGATGCAAAGAGGAAGGCTCAAGAGGATGCAATCATGGTCATCAATGAGCAGGAGGATTCCAGTGAGGTGAGCAGACATGTAGATTGTTGAAATTATGCTGAAATTAGACTCATCTTCAGGGGATTTTTTGGAAGAAAAAAATGGTGAAAAAAAACTTGATTCAGTGGAGACACATACCTTCTTTCCCTTTTATATTACTGTAAAAAACTTATGGTTTTCCCTCCTTTTGTTCTCAGTGTTGCTGGAATTGTGGCCGTAAAGCTAGTGAGACATGCAGCGGCTGCAACGCCGCACGCTACTGCGGCTCCTTCTGCCAGCACAAAGACTGGGAGAGGCATCACCTCATCTGCAGCCCAGGGCTTCAGGCTCAACCCAAACCAGTTTCCGCCATCACTGCAACCAGAGTAGCTGCCATGGCCACAGCAGCAGCAGCAGCAGCAGCAGCCGGGGTGTCTCCTGTCGGCCTGGCTGGGGTCAAGGCCCCTGACAGTGTGCCTTCAGTCTCTAGTCCTGGTGG